>NC_092754.1:7694996-7820191 GCF_047496795.1 Chiloscyllium punctatum
AGGGGGGGAGAGAGCGAGAGAGGGGGGGGAGAGAGCGAGAGAGAGGGAGGGGAGAGAGAGAGGGAGGGGAGAGAGAGAGGGAGAGGAGAGAGGGAGGGGAGAGAGAGAGAGAGGGAGGGGAGAGAGAGAGAGAGGGAGGGGAGAGAGAGAGAGAGGGAGGGGAGAGAGAGAGAGAGGGAGGGGAGAGAGAGAGAGAGGGAGGGGAGAGAGAGAGAGAGGGAGGGGAGAGAGAGAGAGGGGAGGGGAGAGAGAGAGAGGGAGGGGAGAGAGAGAGAGAGCGAGGGGGGGGAGAGAGCGAGAGAGAGGGAGGGGAGAGAGAGAGAGGGAGGGGAGAGAGAGAGAGGGAGGGGAGAGAGAGAGAGGGAGGGGAGAGAGAGAGAGAGAGAGGGGAGAGAGCGAGGGGGGGGAGAGAGCGAGAGAGAGGGGGGGGAAGAGAGCGAGAGAGAGGGAGGGGTGAGCGCGAGAGAGGGGGGGGGAGAGAGCGAGAGAGAGAGGGAGGGGAGAGAGATAGAGAGGAGGGGAGAGAGCTAGAGAGAGGAGGGGAGAGAGCTAGAGAGGGAGGGGAGAGAGCGAGAGAGAGAGAGAGGGGGGGAGAGAACGAGAGAGAGGGGGGGAGAGAGCGAGAGAGAGGGGGGGAGAGAGCGAGAGAGAGGGAGTGGAGAGAGAGCGAGAGAGGGAGGGGAGAGAGAGCGAGAGAGGAGGGAGAGAGAGCTAGAGAGGAGGGGAGAGAGCGAGAGGGGGGGGGGGAGAGAGCGATAGAGAGGGGGGGAGAGAGAGCGAGAGAGAGGGAGGGGAGAGAGCGAGAGAGGGCAGGGGAGAGAGCGAGGGAGCGGGGGAGAGAGCTAGAGAGGGAGGGGAGAGAGCGAGAGAGAGGGGGGGAGAGGAGCGAGAGAGAGGGAGGGGGAGAGAGCGAGAGAGAGGGAGGGGAGAGAGCGAGAGAGAGAGGGAGGGGAGAGACAGAGGGAGGGGAGAGAGCGAGAGAGAGAGGGAGGGGAGAGACAGAGGGAGGGGAGAGAGGGAGGGGAGAGAGGGAGGGGAGAGAGCGAGAGAGATGGAGGGGAGAAAGCGAGAGAGAGGGAGGGGAGAGGGGGGAGAGAGGGAGGGGATAGAGCGAGAGGAGAGAGGGGGGAGAGAGCGAGAGAGAGGGAGGGGAGAGAGGGAGGGGAGAGAGGGGGGGCGAGAGGGAGGGGAGAGAGGGGGGGGAGAGAGGGAGGGGAGAGAGGGAGGGGAGAGAGGGAGGGGAGAGAGCGAGAGAGAGGGAGGGGAGAGAGCGAGAGAGAGAGGGGAGAGAGGAGGGGAGAGATGGAGGGGAGAGAGCGAGAGAGGGTGAGGGAGAGAGCGAGAGAGAGGGAGGGGAGAGAGGGAGGGGAGAGAGGGAGGGGAGAGAGGGAGGGGAGAGAGGGAGGGGAGAGAGGGAGAGAGAGGGAGGGGAGAGATCGAGAGAGGGAGGGGAGAGAGGGAGGGGAGAGAGGGAGGGGAGAGAGGAGGGGAAAGAGCGAGAGAGAGGGAGGGGAGAGAGCGAGAGAGAGAGGGGAGAGAGCGAGAGAGAGAGTGGACAGAGGCGAGACAGTGGAGAGAGCGAAGAGGGGAGAGAGCGAGAGAGAGAGGGATAGAGGGAGGGGAGAGAGCGAGAGAGGGGGGGGAGAGCACGAGAGGGAGGGGAGACAGTGAGAGAGAGGGAGGGGAGAGCGAGAGAGAGAGCGAGAGGGAGGGGAGGGGAGAGAGCGAGAGGGGGGGAGGGGAGAGAGCGAGGGGGGGGAGGGGAGAGAGCGAGAGGGAGGGGGGAGGAGAGCGAGAGAGGGAGGGGGGAGGAGAGCGAGAGAGGGAGGGGAGAGAGCGAGAGAGAGGGGGGAGAGAGGCGAGGGAGAGGGAGGGAAGAGATCGAGAGGAGGAGAGCGAGAGGGAGGGAGGGGAAAGAGCGAGAGGGAGGGAGGGGGGAGAGCGAGAGGGAGGGGGGGAGAGAGCGAGAGAGAGGGGGGGGAGAGAGCGAGAGAGAGGGAGGGGAGAGCACGAGAGAGAGGGAGGGGAGAGCGCGAGAGAGAGGGAGGGGAGAGCACGAGAGAGAGGGAGGGAGGGGAGGGAGGGGAGAGAGCGAGAGGGAGGGAGGGGAGAGAGCGAGAGGGAGGGAGGGGAGAGAGCGAGAGGGAGGGAGTGGAGAGAGCGAGAGAGAGAGGGGGGGAGAGAGCGAGAGAGAGAGGGATAGAGAGGGTGGGGAGAGAGGGATAGAGAGAGGAGGGGAGAGAGCTAGAGAGGGAGGGGAGAGAGTGAGAGAGAGGGAGGGGAGAGCACGAAAGAGAGGGAGGGGAGAGCGCGAGAGAGAGGGAGGGGAGAGCACGAGAGAGAGGGAGGGGAGAGCGCGAGAGAGAGGGAGGGGAGAGCACGAGAGAGAGGGCGAGAGGGAGGGAGGGAAGGGAGAGAGCGAGAGGGAGGGAGGGGAGAGAGCGAGAGGGAGGGAGGGGAGAGAGCGAGAGAGAGAGGGGGGGAGAGAGCGAGAGAGAGAGGGATAGAGAGGGAGGGGAGAGAGGGATAGAGAGAGGAGGGGAGAGAGCTAGAGAGGGAGGGGAGAGAGTGAGAGAGAGGGAGGGGGAGAGCGAGAGAGAGGGAGGGGAGTGAGTGAGAGAGAGAGGTGGGAGAGAGCGAGAGAGAGGGAAGGGAGAGAGCGAAGGGAGAGAGCGAGAGAGAGGGAGGGGAGAGAGCGAGAGAGAGGGAGGGGAGAGAGCGAGAGAGAGGGAGGGGAGAGAGAGAGGGAGGGGAGAGAGGGGAGAGAGGGAGGGGAGAGAGGGGAGGAGAGGGAGGGGAGAGAGCGAGAGAGAGGGAGGGGAGAGAGGGAGGGGAGAGAGGAAAGGGAGAGAGCGAGAGAGAGGGCGGGAGAGATCAAGGGGAGTGAGCGAGAGAGAGAGAGGGATAGAGAGGGAGGGGAGAGAGCGAGAGAGAGAGGGGGGAGAGAGCGAGAGATAGAGGGGGAGAGAGGGGAGAGAGAGAGAGAGGAGAGAGAGAGGGAGAGGGAGGGGAGAGAGCGAGAGAGAGGGAGGGGAGAGAGGGGAGAGAGAGAGAGAGAGGGAGAGGGAAGGGGAGAGAGGGGGGAGAGGGGAGAGAGGAGAGAGCGAGCAAGAGAGGGGAGAGAGCGAGAGAGAGAGGGGAGAGAGCAAGTAAGAGAGAGAGGGGAGAGAGCGAGAGAGAGAGAGGGGAGAGAGCAAGAGAGAGAGTGGACAGAGGCGAGAGAGTGGAGAGAGTGAAGAGGGGAGAGAGCGAGAGAGAGAGGGATAGGGGGAGAGCGCGAGAGGGAGGGGAGAGAGCGAGAGAGAGGGAGGGGAGCGATCGAGAGGAGAGAGCGAGAGAGAGAGCGAGAGGGAGGGAGGGAGGGGAGAGAGAGAGAGGGAGGGAGTGGAGAAAGCGAGAGGGAGGGGGGAGGAGACCGAGGGAGAGGGAGGGGAGAGAGCGAGAGGGAGGGGGGGAGGAGAGCGAGAGCGAGGGAGAGGGGAGGGGAGAGAGCGAGAGGGAGGGGAGAGAGCGAGAGGGAGGGAGAGGGAGGGGAGAGAGAGCGAGAGAGAGGGAGGTGAGAGATCGAGAGGAGAGAGCGAGAGAGAGAGCGAGAGGGAGGGAGGGGAAAGAGCGAGAGAGAGGGAGGGAGGGGAGAGCGCGAGAGAGAGGGAGGGGAGAGCGCGAGAGAGAGGGAGGGGAGAGAGCGAGAGAGAGGGAGGGGAAGAGAGCGAGAGAGAGGGGGGGAGAGTGCGGGAGGGAGGGGAGAGAGCGAGAGGGAGGGAGGGAGGGGAGAGAGCGAGAGGGAGGGAGGGAGGGAGAGAGCGAGAGGGAGGGAGGGGAGGAGAGCGAGAGGGAGGGAGGGGAGTGAGCGAGAGGGAGGGAGGGGAGAGAGCGAGAGAGAGAGAGGGGGGAGAGAGCGAGAGAGAGAGAGGGGGGAGAGAGCGAGAGAGAGAGAGAGGGGGGGAGAGAGCGAGAGAGAGCGAGAGAGAGGGAGGGGAGAGAGCGAGAGAGAGGGAGGGGAGAGAGCGAGAGAGAGGGAGGGGAGAGAGCGAGAGAGAGGGAGGGGAGAGAGCGAGAGAGACGGGGGGAGAGCGCGAGAGAGAGAGGGGGAGAGAGGGAGGGAGGGGAGAGCGCGAGAGAGAGGGAGGGGAGAGCGCGAGAGAGAGCGAGAGAGAGGGAGGGGAGAGAGCGAGAGAGGGGGAGGGGAGAGAGTGAGGGAGGTGAGAGAGAGGGGGGAGAGAGGGAGGGGAGAGCGCGAGAGAGAGAGTGGGAGAGAGGGGGGGGAGAGAGCGAGTGAGAGGGAGGGGGAGAGAGAGGGGAGAGAGCGAGAGAGGGGATGGGGGAGAGAGCGAGAGAGAGGGAGGGGAGAGAGGGAGGGGAGAGAGCGAGAGAGAGGGGGGAGAGATCAAGGGGAGAGAGCGAGAGAGAGGGAGGGGAGAGAGGGAGGGGAGAGAGGGGGAGGGGAGAGAGGGAGAGAGGGGGAGGGGAGAGCGAGAGAGGGGGAGGGGAGAGAGCGAGAGAGGGGAGGGGAGAGAGCGAGAGAGAGGGGGAGAGAGCGGGGGGGGGAGAGAGCGAGAGAGGGGGAGGGGAGAGAGCGAGAGAGAGAGGGAAAGAGAGGGAGGGGAGAGAGCGAGAGAGAGGGAGGGGAGCGAGGGAGAGAGGGAAAGAGAGGAGGGGAGAGAGCGAGAGAGAGGGGGGGAGAGAGCGAGGGGGGGGGAGAGAGCGAGAGAGAGAGCGAGGGGTGAGAGCGAGAGAGAGAGAGGGAGGGGAGAGAGCGAGAGAGAGAGGGATAGAGAGGGAGGGGAGAGAGAGGAGGGGAGAGAGCGAGAGAGAGGGGGGAGAGATCAAGGGGAGAGAGCGAGAGAGAGAGGGATAGAGAGGGAGGGGAGAGAGAGGGATAGAGAGGGAGGGGAGAGAGTGAGAGAGAGAGGGAGGGGAGAGAGCGAGAGAGAGAGGGAGGGGAGAGAGGGAGGGGAGAGAGCGAGAGAGATGGAGGGGAGAAAGCGAGAGAGAGGGAGGGGGAGAGAGCGAGAGAGGGCAGGGCAGAGCGCGAGAGAGAGGGAGGGGGAGAGAGAGAGGGAGGGGAGAGGGAGGGGAGAGAGAGAGCGAGAGGAGAGAGAGAGGGAGGGGAGAGAGAGGGGGAGAGAGGGAGGGGAGAGGGGGGAGAGAGGGAGTGTAGAGGGGGGAGAGATGGAGGGGAGAAAGCGAGGAGAGAGGGAGGGGAGAGAGCGAGAGAGAGGGGGGGAGAGAGGGAGGGGAGAGAGAGAGCGAGAGAGAGGGAGGAGAGAGAGCGAGAGAGAGGGAGGGAGAGAGCGAGAGAGAGGGAGGAGAGAGAGCGAGAGGGAGGGAGAGAGCGAGAGAGAGGTGGGGAGAGATCAAGGGGAGCGAGCGAGAGAGAGAGAGCGAGAGAGAGGGAGGGGAGAGAGCGAGAGAGAGGGAGGGGAGAGAGCGAGAGAGAGGGAGGGAAGAGAGCGAGAGAGATGGAGGGAGAGGGAAGGGGAGAGAGGGGGGAGAGGGAAGGGGAGAGAGGGGGGAGAGGGGAGAGAGCGAAGAGGGGAGAGAGCAAGCGAGAGAGAGGGGAGAGAGCGAGCGAGAGAGGGAGAGGAAAGAGAGGGGAGAGAGCGAGCGAGAGAGGGAGGGGAGAGAGCGAGAGCGAAGAGGGGAGAGAGCGAAGAGGGGAGAGAGCGAGCGAGAGAGAGGGGAGAGCGCGAGCGAGAGAGAGGCGAGGAGGGGGAGAGGGGGAGAGCGCGAAGAGAGGAAGAGAGAGGGGGGAGGGGGAAGAGGAGAGAGAGGGAGGAAGGGGGAGAGGGAGAGGAAGAGGGAGGAGGGGAAGAGGGGAGAGAGGGGAGAGCGGGAGAGAGGAGAGCGGGGGAGAGAGGAAGAGCGGGGGGAGAGAGGAGAGAAGAGAGAGAGGAGTGAGAGGGTGAGGGGTGATAGGGAGAGCGGGGGAGAGAGGGAGACTGGTGAAAGAGGGAGAGCGGGGAGAGAGGGAGGAGTGAGAGGGGAGAGAGGGGGGGGGAAGTGAGGGGAGAGAGAGGGAGAGGGGAGAGAGAGGGAGAGGGGAGAGAGAGGGGAGAGGGGGGAGATGGGGAGAGGGGGGAGATGGAGAGAGGGGGAGATGGAGAGAGGGGGGAGATGGAGGAGTGAGAGAGGGGAGATAGGGGAAGGGGAGAAGGGGGATAGGGGAGAGAAGGGGTGAGAGGGGGAGAGAGGGAGAAGGGAGGAGAGGGAGAGAGGGGAGAGGGAGGGAGAGGGAAGAGAGGGGAGAGAGGGGAGAGAGGGGAATAGGGGAGAGAGGGGAATAGGGTAGAGAGGGGAGAGAGGGAGATAGGGAGGAGAGAGGAGAAAGGGGAGAGAGAGGGAGGGAGGGGAGAGGGGAGAGGGGAGAAGGGGTAAGGGGTAGTGAGGGGAGAGGGAGGAGGGAGAGAGGGGAATAGGGGAGGATGAGGGGGAGAGGGGATGAGAGAGGGGAGAGAGGAGAGGAGAGGGGAGAGAGGGGAGAGAACGAGAGGGAGGGAGAGGGAGGATAGCGGAGAGAGGGGGATGGGGGAGAGAGGGGGAGAGGAGAAGGGGAGGAGGAGAGAGGGAGAGTGGGAGAGGGAGGGAGGAGAGGGGGTGAGGGGGGAGAGAGGAGAGGGAGGGGAGGAGAAGGGAGAGAGGGAGAGAGGGGTGAGGGGGGAGAGGGGGGAGGGGGAGAGGGGAGAGGGGAGAGAGGAGAGAGGGGGATAGGGGAGAGAGGGAGATGGGGAGAGAGGGGGGGGAGAGAGGGTGGAGGAGGTGAAGGAGGAGAGGGGGAGAGGAGGGAGGGAGGGAGGGGAGAGGGGAGAGCGAGGGGAGAGGGGGAGGGAGGAGAGGGAGGGAGTGAGAGGGGAGAGGGAGGGGGAGAGTGGGAGAGGGGAGAGCGGGGGGGGAGAGAGGGAGAGAGAGGGAGAGGGAGGGTGGAGAGGGAGAGAGAGAGGGGACCGAGAGGGAGAGAGCGGAGAGGGGGAGAGGGGGACGAAGGGAGAGAGAGGAGAGAGGGGGAGAGAGGGGAGAGAGAAGAGAGAGGGGAAGAGAGGGAGAGAGGGGAGAGGGGAGGGGAGGCGAAGAGGGGAGAGGGGAGAAGAGGGAGAGGGGAGAGTTTGCAGTGCACAAATTGAACATTCCTACGTTACAACAATGATTACATTTACAAAAGTTCTTCATTATCTGTGTAGCACATTGATAGTTGTGAAAGATTGCGATACAAATTTAACCAGCTTCTTTTGTATCTCCACAGAACATCACCATGTCCATCTTGAAGATTCATGCCCGTGAAATATTTGATTCGCGTGGTAACCCCCACTGTCGAGGTGGACTTGTATACTGGAAAAGGTCAGTTTTACCTGTGACAGTGCACTGACTTCTTCTGATTAACATTGTTTTATTGTTCCTAAAAACATGAAGCGGTTACTTCCTGTTACTGGTAATCGGGACTTTTAAGTGAAATGGAGATTTATATGGGGAGGGAGACTTTGGGGTTTTGGTGGGGAGGGGGATTGGGGAGTTTCGGTAGCGATGGGGATTGGGGGGTTTTGGTGGAGAGGGGGCTTGGGGGCTTTACAGGGGAGGGGATTTGGTGGTTTGGGGGCAGGATTGAGGGTTTTGATGGAGAGGGGTTTGGAGGTTTTGGTGGAGAGGGAGATAGGGGTGTCTGAAGTGCAGAAGAAATTTTGGAGGGGAGTGGAGCATTTGGCATGAGGGGAAATGCAGATTTCTGTGGGGTCATTTTCTTGATTCTTTCAAGGGATGTAGGCAAGGTCAGTACTTGTCCATCTCTTAATGCCCTTGAACTGAGTGACTTACTTGTTCATGAGGTAATGCTGACATCCTCAGTCAAAGATTGGGGGACCTGACATTGGAAACTTTACAGGGGTCATTGTGATTTAGAGCCACTCCCCACTACAGGAGTCCATCCACAATCTGAGGCATTCAGTGGGTTATTATGTTGGAAGCAACTATTGCCTGCCATTAGGTGTTGCTGGTCTATGATTGGTTGGAGGTCTCAGTGCGCGAATCTGCTCCAGCAGAGTCCTTCATCCCACAGGAATGCCTGTCAATTGCCTGAGTATACAGGGTGCACAGACTTCCCCTAAAAGAGGCAGTGTTGATCTATCACTTGTCACCTCCGTTAAATACCACCGTATAACTGTGTTTTAAACCAAAATGGCAGCTTAACTCTGAAAAACTGTTGGCGTCAGGAGAATGCAGTTGTGTTATTCTGTGTAATGTTGTTTTTTAAGCAGTGTACTTTTTTAATTGAGAATTTTTTTGTAAATTTAAAAGTAGTTCAAATTACTTTTCACTAGGTACAGGTTGTATCATTGGATTGGTTAAACTTACTGTGGAGATTTAATTGCCAAAAGTGGTTCTGGAGTATAGCGTAACTGGAGCACATGTGACTTTTGTAAATCTTGTTGTATTTTTGTCCTGTTAATGCTGTCTGTCCTACATAACATTTCCACAGTAAAGATGTTTTTTGATGAACTTGTAGCTGAATTATAGATGAACTTGGTTAGTTGTAATTTCCTTGGTTAGCATATATTATCCAGTTGTCAAGAGTCACCACACTTTCAGAAGGTTGCTAAGACATACAGAAGGTGCAGGAAAGATTAACAAGGATGGTTCTAGGGATGGAGGACTTCAGTTACGTGGATAGATTAAAAGAAGCTGGGGCTGCTTCTCCTCAGACGAGAGATGATTAAGAGAAGAGTTGATAGATCATGAGGAATCTGGACAAATAATAACAGATGGGTTGAAAACCAGGGGACACCAATTTAACATGAATGACAAATGAATTAGTGTCTAACAGGAAGGAAATCTTTCTTACATGGCAAGTGGTTGGGTTCTGGAATGCACTGTGGTGCAGGAACATTTGCTCAAAGATCTAAAGATAATTGGATATTGGAGAGAAAAAGAAAATTGCAAGTCTATGACAGCAAAGATGGATGAACTGAATTTCTTTTGCAAAAAGCGAGCATGGACAGGATGCACTGAATGGCCTCCTTCTGTGCTGATGCCATTCCGTGATTCTATCATCTACTTTGAATTCGCAATGTGTGTGAGCTGCGTCTATTCAGTGATAACGTGGAGTTTGAGGACTGCAGATGCTGAAGATGCTTTTCCAGCACCACACTTTTCGATTGTGGAGTTTGTGGCACACTTAGCTTAAATCCTAAAGTAGGCAAAATATAGCAAACTTGCCAATTTCTGGTTAATGGCTTAATTTACAACATTATGCCTTTCCTCCAAAACAGAAACTTCATGACCCATTTTAAGCACTCAATTGTAAAATAATACGGTTAATTAACTACAGGTTGAATTTGTTGGCTATTATAAGACATAAGACCATCAGACCATAAAACCATAAGACGTAGAAGTGAAAGTAAGGCCAATCGAGTCCACTCCACCATTCAATCATGGCTGATGGGCATTTCAATCCCACTTTCCTGCATTCTCCCTGTATCCCTTAATTCCTTGCGAGATCAAGAATTTATCAATCTCTGCCTTGAAGACATTTAACGTCCCAGCCTCCACTGCACCCGGTGGCAATGAATTCCACAGGCCCACCACTCTCTGGCTGAAGAAATGTCTCCTCATTTCTGTTCTAAATTGACCCCCTCTAATTCTAAGGCTGTGCCCACAGGTCCTAGTATCCCCGCCTGATGGGAACAATTATATTACCTCCATTTCCACCAAAATGTTTTTATAAGCAAACTTGGTTATAAAAATGATTCCTGGGTCAAGGCATTTTTACCTACAAAAGGTACCAAAATAACTCAATGCTTATTATAAATGCTGCTTTGTGGTTGCTTAAAATGGCTCAGGAACTTGGAACTGCTGATAGCATGAAGTGCAACATCTTTGTGCTTTTCTAACCCACAAAACTGGCTGAACGCCCTTTGGCAGGGGTATGGGTCTTCAAATAGTCACCTAGTAAGTGTTGTGTCTATGATGATATTCCTGGTGCTGCCAGTTTTGCAGTATTTCTGCATTTGGATTGGTAGCTTAACGAAGATTGTTTATTCCTTCATGTGGAAGTTGCACAATTAGAGGTCGTGCAATGATTTAGATTAGTTACCTTTCTAATGTGTTGCTTTGAGTAATATATTTCTGAGCTATTCAGAGTAGGAAGGGAGTCTGTCATAGCTGGTACTGTATCATCCCGACTTAAGCCATTGGATAATTTCTTTGGATTAACATTTCAGAGTCCATCTGCTCATTGCTGGCTGGAGGAGGCTGTGTGCGATGTAACCGAGTCTCTTGCTGATTGAATACATTTGCTGAGGCTGATGTAAACCCCAGAGAATAGTCACTGTGATACAGTGTGCAGGTCTGTAGCTTGGTTCAAAGATAAATATAGCAGCCTGTTCAGTAACCGGACCTGCTTTGGCTGGAGGTCTTGGACGGAATGTTGGAGCTGAAAATCATTTGCGCTGGATTACACTTGGTTTGCTGAAGATTGTAAGGACCCAAATGAAGGTATAGAATACAGTAAACTGAACCTTGGCACACTACTGATTTGAAAGGAATACTGTATCCTATCAGTCTCTACTACATTCAGTTCAGCCCCAAGCTGACAAATCCCCGTTCTTTGTATTAATCCTTTGGTTTCAAACTGGAGTGTTTTCTTGAGATAAGTGCTTTGAAAATGCAAAGCTAGCTACAAATGAAGGGGTGGGGGGAGATGCACAACGGATTAAAATTTTGTCCATTTTATCTTTTGAAATGTGTTTGAATCCATTTTCAATGGTCTCCAATACTGCTCTTCATGACAAGAGTTCTGTATGTTTTAGAGTTAGGTTCTATTGAACGTGTACTCAAAATCAAGGTAGAAGATATAGTGAAAGGTGTACAATGTAACCACACTCAGCACCATCTTAGGCACAAAATCTTAGTTACAGAAATGGAGAAATAAAGAAAGAAGTTAAAATGTCAAACATTACAGTGCTTCCTTCAGCCATGGGCCTGTGGATATTCCAAACTGAGCTTTCCCAAGAGGGCTCGCTCTCCCCTCGTGCTGAGCTAAGTCCTGCCCGGGCACACCAGGCTTCACTGCCGCTCGCAAGACTTTGGCCCCAGTTAACACATTGCTTGCCATCCTTCACCACCTCATCACTGACCTTATGTCATCCTGCACCACTGCCACCTCCCAGGCTCATGCTGGGCTCCAGCTGATGCCACACTCCGTCACTGCCACTGTCCCCACTGTACCAGTTTTACGAACATTCCAGGTACACACTGGCCCTACTCTCTTCCATACTAGGCCTTCTCACCTCTGCGCTGGGCATACTCACCTCCATACTGGGCCTACTGTCTTCCACGCTGGGCCTACTCTTCTCCGCGTTGGGCCTACTCTTCTCCGCGTTGGGCCTACTCTCCTCTGCGCTGGGCCTATTCCCCTCTGCGCTGGGCTTACTGTTCTCCACGCTGGGCCTACTCTTCTCTGCGCTGGGCCTACTCTTCTCTGCACTGGGCTTGCTGTTCTATGCGCTGGGCCTACTCTCCTCCATACTGGGCCTACTCTCCTCCATACTGGGCCTACTCTCCTCCATACTGGGCCTACTCTTCTCTGCACTGGGCCTACTCTTCTCTGCGCTGAGTCTACGCTTCTCCGCGCTGGGCCTCCTCTCTTTTGCGCTGGGCCTCCTCTCCTCCATACTGGGCCTACTCTTCTCCGCGCTGGGCCTACTCTTCTCCGCGCTGGGCCTACTCTTCTCCGCGCTGGGCCTACTCTTCTCCGCGCTGGGCCTACTCTCTTTTGCGCTGGGCCTCCTGTCTTTCGCGCTGGGCCTCCTCTCCTCCATGCTGGGCCTATTCTCCTTTGCAACTACATTCCTGATGAAAAGCTTATGCCCAAAACGCCGACTATCCTGCTCCTCTGATGCTGCCTGACCTGCTGTGCTTTTCCAGCGCCACACTTTTCAACTCTGTCCTCTGTCCTCTGCGCTGGGCCTTCTGTCTTTTGCGTTGGTCTCACTCGAGGTCTGCGCTCGACGCACCTGAGGTCCGTGAGGTCTGTTACTGATGCCATCAACCTCAAGAGGTAAGTAAGGAAAATTGAAGATCGAAAAGAGAAAGGAAAGGAAATGCCATCAGAACAGAGGAGGTTTGGCGCAGGGGCCCTACCCCACCACCATCTCGCTTGCTTAGTTTGGTGAATGTTGGATGTTTTTAGGCAACAAATGCTCTAGTCCAATTCATACTTTAATTTTCTATCATCTGTCGGATGGCAGGCTTTGAACTCTGACAGTGAGAGTCATCCTTTGCTGAATAGCTGCAGGACAAACCAGGGGCCCTGTGTCATTGATATCTACTCCAGAAGCCTCAGGATAAACCCCTTCAGCCCGTGTGGAGAGAGACAAACAATGCTCAAGTGTTACTGAGCACTGAGTGACCTGGCTGCAGATCAAGTGTCAGACAACTCATCTGAAACTCAGCAAATGAGGAGATGATTGCATGGCTTTGGGGATTTGCATACACCAAATAATTTTTTAAAAACTTCTTCAGTTGAGGCAAATGTTTCACCCACAGAGAAATATATTCTTTTCTGAACTTCTTATTGACTTCTTATGAATTGAGGGGTTTGGTTGAGGCAAGCTATTGCTGAGTCAGAAGACTGGAGATTGTAAAAGTGTAATGTGATCATTCAAAGAACAAAGCAGAGTGTTTAGATTACATTGCTGACAATGTGGAAACAGGCCCTTCAGCCCAACAAGTCCACACCAACCCTCCAAAGGGTAACCCACCCAGACTCATTCCCCTCCCCTATATTTACCCCTGATTAATGTACCTAACACCACAGGCAATTTAGCATTGCCAATTCACCTAACCTGCACATCTTTGGATTGTGGGAGGAAACCAGAGCATCCAGAGGAAATCCACACAGACAAAAGGGAGAACTTGCAAACTCCACACAGTCACCCAAGGTAGGAATTGAACCCAGGTCCCTGGCACTGTGAGGCAGTATTGCTAACCACTGAGCCACTGTGCTGCCTTATGTTAGGGGGAAACATTTGCATACAGAAGATTAATAAGAAATGAGGCACTGTACCAGAAACAATCATAGCTTTTGAAAAGGAAATGAATAAGTGATTAAGTAAGAGAAACAAACACAAGGTTATGGAGAAAGAGGGCATGACTAAATGGATATCTCAAACTTGTATAAGTACAATGGGTCAAATTGCCCTTGGCATTGAACATGCTACATCACGTTGCAAGATGGGGTTTGTTTACTGTGTATTATTTGATTATATTGACATTGCAGTGTTGAGCAAGTATTGCTTCGTAATATTACTGATACTGAAATTGAAAGCTGAATCTTTGTTTCTGAATCCAATTTTCTTGCCACAAACACATGTATACAATTGTGGAATTTTTAATTACACCTTCCCCTGGAGAGAACTATCAATGTTGTTTACTGAATTATAGTTTAGAAAGTGTGGATTACACTTAATGGACATTCTACAAGGTCATTCTTTTTAACTGTCTCCAGTAGTTAGCAACAACAGTATTCACCTCTTCAAGATCAACAAGCTCAAATGAGTAGTTGTATTAATACTTCTCCAGTACAGTTAATGCAGACCTTTTGTTTATCTACCAGTTGACACCTTCTACATTATGGGGGTTGCCTAGGAATACAAGAGCATGTTTGGAAGGCACAAAACCATTTGGTGGAGTGTTCTTTTGTGTGGTGGTGCCTCATCAAAGCAAACCAATCTTGATGAAGAATCATCTGGACTCGGTACGTTAGCTTGCTCTCTCTATGGATACACCCTGACCCGCTATGATTTCCAGCATTTTTTTTTGTTTTCAGTACAGATTCCAGCATCTGCAGTAATTTGTTCCTTCACTGTGATTGGATCATTTTGAATTGGGATGTGTGTATGTTGACCACCTCGCTGACCCACTTGCACCATAGCTGATCAATATAAACCTTTCCGCCAGATATGTGAAAGATCCTGACTACGTCAGCCTCTGAATGCAAGGAGCACCTATTTTTATGTCTTAGTTACCTCCAGCCCTGTAGTTATAAAAGGGTTTTCAACTGTAGGTGCGGTAAGATTAGATTAGATTCCCTACAGTGGCAACAGACCCTTCAGCCCAACCAGTCCACAACAACCCCCCGAAGAGTAACCCACCTCCCTCTGACTAACACCCCGGGCAATTTAGCATGGCCAGTTCACCTTACCTGTACATCTTTGGAGTGTGGGAGGATACAGGAGCACCCAAAGGAAACCCACGCAGACACAGGGAGAATGTGCAAACTCCACACAGAAAGTCACCCGAGGCTGGAATTGAACCTGGACCCCTAGTGCTGTAAGGCAGCAGTGCTAACCACTGAGCCACCATGCCACCCCTATCACTAAGATGATGGGTAAAGGAATAAACAACTTTGCAGACTAAGGTAGTTCTGCCCTACCCACTATCAGTCACCACTGGAACAAAATAGCTTCAGAATTAATGGGAATGTACAGAAGTTCTAAATATTTAGCATTTTGATATTAAATAAATTCACATCTTTATTGTATATTGTTAATAAATTATTAGTTTTGGGCAGGAGCAAAAGTATTATTATTTTCATATTATAAATATTAATATTACAAGAGAACGTACATATTAGAAACATTATATCACAATCTTCTGAGAAATAAATACTTGTTGCTTATCTGTATTAATGAAACAGAAGCAAGAGTATCATCTGTGTTGCTGATGAAACTACATTGTTGTTGCTCATGTGAATGATGACTTGTGCTGAGCTTACTGGAGCTGATCTGGTTGTATAGAATCATGCAAGTGCTGGGGTTGAGATTTTTAGCATGGTCTCATGGAAGGCCATGATGCTTATTGGCTAATATTTTAGACCAACTGTTCCTTGAACTGATGTTGTAGTCTTGACAATTGTAATAAATATCTGTAATATATTCTCATTATTTGGGAATGTGTTTTTTTTAGAAGTAGAGATAAATGGAGTTTGGTTTCAATTCTGTGAAGGTAACTTTTTGAAAAGAGGTCAGAAAGTCAATTTGAACAGTGACCTAATTACACTGTAACCAAGAAAGCAAGTGATTTAGTGAAGTGCATGGCAAAGTAACTGTGATGTTAATCTTGTTGAGTTAGTGGAAAAGAAATCAAAACAGTGGCCTTTAGTTTAGTTTGTTTTTAGTTCAGAAGAATTGGGAGTTGAGATTAGGAAAACTGTTTTTACATTAGCAGAAGAGTTTAGTTTGGGAAATCTCCAAGCTGAGAGTGTTTGCATAGAGTGTTTCAAGTTATCAGAACTGATCAGAGGTTTGGGTATCAAAACTAGGAAACAACCATAAATTATCTCAGCAATGCAAACAGTCTGTTTTGGAAAATAATTAAAGAGTCGAGATGGGAATGATATTTCTCTGGGATTGAGTATCTGTAACCCATATTGCTAGAAAGCAGGTTGAAGCGTTGTATTGCTATTTATGTTACGTTTTCTGAGCTATAGCTTTTTTTTTCACATACACTTGTATTCACATAAGGTCACAAATGGACCTTAACAGAGGAACACATTTCAGTAACTAGACACCATGGGAATCAACTGCAAAATTAACTTATGACCTATCAAGCCAGGTTCTACTCTGGGATCTGTCTTGTCCAATGTTCAATCGGCTGGGATCATAATATTCTCCAAGTAAATTCCTGGATGGTCTCCTACATTCTACCCTTCACAAACTTATTCTTGTTGAAAAGTGTGGCACTGGAAAAGCACAGTAGGTCAGGCAGCATCCGAGGAGCAGGAGAATCAACATTTTGGGCATAAGTCCTTCATCACATTCCTTCATTGGTTAGTTCAGATGGCTGATGGCTGGTCTGTGATGAAGAGTGATATCACAGTACGGGTTCAATTCGCACACTGGCTGAGGTTACTATGAAGGACTCTCCTTCTCAATCTCTCCCCTTGCCTAAGTTGTAGAGATCCTTTGGTTAAACCACCACCTCTCATCTGTATAATGAGAGAGCATATCAATAGGACTGTAGTGACTTTACCTTCACCTCTCCAAAGTTTGCTGCCTGTGTCCATAGTTGCATCAAAACCCATTCATAATTAACACCTCTCTACTCAGTAACCTACATTAACTTTAGGTTAAGCAATGCCTCTTTTGTAAATTCACATCTTTGTTTTTAAATCACTCTATGGCCTTGCTTTGGTGTGCTTTATTCTGTTGCAGGTGATATATCAGTAAAAGTTTGTTCTTGATGGACCTTGATAACTCTTTTCTGCTGTTTAGACAACATGGGAATTAGGTTATGTTATACAATTATTCATTCATGGGATACTAATGGAGTAACAGCTGACTCACTTTTGCTGAAACAATACTTACTTATAGATATGGGGAGAGGCAATGACCATGTGGTATTGTTGCTAGAACACTAATCTAGAACCTCAGCAAATGTTCTGGGGAACTGAGTTTGAATCCTGCCATGATGGATGGTAGAATTTAAATTTGATTTTTAAACAAAGCTGGAGTTAAAAATCTACTGATGACTATGAAACCATTGCCAATTGTCAGAAACACCCATCTGGACCACTAATGTCCTTCAGGAAAGGAAACATGCCATCCTCACCTGGTCTGGCCTACGTGTGACTCCTGACTCACAACAATGTAGTTGACTCTCAACTGCGCCCTGAAATGACCTAGTTAGCACTCTGTTCAAGGACAGCGAGAGACAAACAACTAATATTGATCTTGCTTTTTATCCCTCCTGTGCAGCTGTAACCTTGTGTGCCCTGCACTGTCTAAGCACCCTATGATCTGTATGTCCTTGTTTGCTATGATCTGCCCGTACTCCTCAGAAAACAAAACTTTTCACTGTACGTAGGTACATGTGACAACAATAAATCAAATCAAATCAAATGGTGACCAACCAGCAAATGACTAGTTGAAAAATAATATGGTGCTTTTGTTTAGAGTAAATTGATATCTAGTTGTGCTTGTTTGATACATGCTTTGAATAGATAATAAGATAAAGCATCTCAACAGCCACATGAGAACAATAAAAGGATTGAATAAAACTCTCATGATTTGAGACTTGGCTCATTTTATTTGAAGCTTTTGAGTCACCTTTCCCAATATTCACTTGGAGCAAAGTAAGAGCATTTCATACAATAACGTCATCAAATCTTGTCCTTTCTTATTGGGAATTAGTTTTGATTCAAAGTTGAAGATCATTCTTTTGGAATTGCCCAAGTTTCTTATAATAATCAAGTGCAATATTTGTTTATTTGCATGCCTTTAAAGGTGCCTTGAGCATCTATTAGTACATTGTTGTGTTGCCCATAAACAGCTAGGAACCAATTTACCAAGAAAGAATTGTTATGTATAAGTGTTCCAGGGGATGATAGTCACAGCTACACTGGGGAGTCTAGTGATGTGTAACAGGGCATTAGCCTAAAGCAGGCTTCTCACCAGTGTGGTGAGCTGTAACAAACACAATATGCTCTAACCTTTCCAAGTCTAAAATGTGACAATTTCTAACATATTGAAAGATAACTTGAAGGCAACATATTACCTAGTCCTTTTGAAGTGAAGATTTCCTGTCGTCTCAAATCTTCAAGAAATTCTTTAAGGCTGCAGTTTTACAATATAATTAACTGAAAATTCTGTCTCTGAATTTGTAAGATTTCTGCACAGGTAGTTTTTAAAAATAAGTTAATAATCTCCATCCAGTAGACAAAACTGAGTTGTTTATCAATGCATTAGCTTTGTTCAGCATTCAAAATTCACAATCGGTGTCAGCAGAATTATATTTGCAAATATGCAAACCTAAACTAGTGAACTGTTCTCTAAATTTCAAACTCTAACTCTCTCTATCTTTCTCTCTGTCTCTGTCTCTTGCGCTTCAGAACAAAGGTTTCAGATTCTTTTCTAACAGCCCCAGCAACACTTGGAGTAGCAGGGTTTTTGCATGGTAGGATAGGGAGAAGGTTCAGAGGATGGCAATGCAGGAAAATACAAGCTTGCGATTACAGAACTTGGTGTTTGATGTGAGACATCTTGCACGGTTTAACGTTCCCAATTGGTGGCTACATAGCCGCGTACACCTGCTGTCTACCTCCCTTTCCTTTTTCCAACATGTTTCCCAAATCCCAACTTTGAGGAATTTTTCTATTGCCACTCCTAATAGCTCCTCTCTGGTTTCAGTGTAATTTTTGGTTTGTCTTTGAGAAATGCCTTGAAGTACTTAAAGAGAAAATGGAAGTTGTCAATGTTGGTTTTTGTTTTTCAATTTTTACAGCTTGAATTAAATACTAGTTGATATTAAATGTGCATGGAACAGTGCCTTTTTGTAGTAGAGCTTCCAGGCACAGGCAGCTTTTTATTTAGTGAACCCAACAATTTGTATTGTATGTAATTTGCAGACAGTCGTTGCTTGCTAAGTCTGGCAGCCTTTTGTGCAATACAGTTTGACCTTTCAAAGCAAAGGCAACATGGCTGGGTAGATCAGTCACAATTTATTAGATTGCTTGATGAATTTTATTCAATTGACCTTTTCTTTTACTTAATGTGTCCAGACAAGTTCTGCAAAGTACTGACTGCACACTTTGAAAGAACCGAGGAGGGTGATAATTCACGTTCATGGTGCATTGTACAAGTGTTTATCTAGAGTCTGGGACCATTCTCTTTGATCGGGAGGGTATTCGAGTATTTTTAGTTTTCACAAGCAGTGAACAATTGAATCCTGGGAATTATAGTCCCATTAGGCAGACATTAGGTATGGGTGAGATGCTTGCCTGGATCATAAGATGCTCTTTATGATTGCTTGAATGAATAAAAGGTCAGCTGAACCAAATGACATAGCTTTTCGGAACGTGGGGGAAGGCCATGTCTTAATCATTTGCTCGAATGTTTGAATGATCTACAAGGTTAGTCCACAGCTATCCTTGTAGACATATAATTGAGCAATCAGCCTGTGGAAAAAGCCTTTCTAAATAGATTACACTGCATGAGAGATTCTTCTGCAGCCAGTGCTATGTTGCTAGAACGGCTGGAGAATTGGCTGAATAAATGTGGGCAGGAGGTTGCCATTAAGAGTTTTTGAATCTGCTTGAAGATCCATTAAAAGTGTCATTCCACGTGGATTAATTGATTGTTTCTTTCTAAAGATTGTCAAAAATGAGCTGTTTGGGCAAATAGTCCCCAAGTCTATAGGTTCTGTAACTTCTCACACACACACATACGTACACACATATACAAGCACACACATACACACACACACACACACACACACACACACTCTCTCTCTCTCTCTCTCTCTCTCTCTCTCTCTTCTGACTGAATTGGCTGTTTCTTGGCTTTAACTTAGATCAGTGCAGAGTCAAACATGTTTGAAATGTACACCAAGTGTGTTCACACATGGCATGGAACAGAACTGACAATTGTTGTGAAAGAAGAAACTTGCTGTCACAGTTCACAAGAATCATGACCAATGCCAAAATGTCTGAAGAGAAGTGCTGAAATGAGGGGTTTCAACCATTTCCATTTGACTGGTCAGTCAGTCACCAGAAGGGAAAGTGAGGACTGCAGATGCTGGAGTCAGTCAAAAGTGTGATGCCGGAAAAGCACAAAGTTAATGTTTCCAAACGTCAATTCTCCTGCTTCTTGGATGCTGCCTGACCTGCTGTGCTTTTCCAGCACCACACTTTTCTTCAGTAACCAGAGGAGACGTAAGGCTTTCATAAAAGAGCCAGGGAAGCTGAGAAATATTCTTAAATCATATGGTCAATTAACAAGACTAGACCATGAACTATCGGAAACAATTTGAGGAGATTTGGCATATGGTAGCTTTAGGGCAACTTGCTAAATGCTGCAATCCTTTAAGGCATTTAATTTACTTGAGCCTTGGCTTCACATGGCACAGGGTGAAAATACAGAGGAAATGCCAGACCCTTATTTTGTACGCTAACCAACTCTGGGAGCCAGAGCTGAGAGCAGAAACATCAGTCCTAAATATTTGAACACTGGCAGGGGAATCCCTGATCAGTGGGGCCACGTATGATTTTGCACTGAGCCTGATGAAATTCTAAAGAAGCGTCACTGGACTTGAAATATTAACTCTGCCTTCTCCCTCAGGTGCAGCCCGACCTGCTGATCTTCTCCTGCGATTTCTATTTTTGATATGATTTTGGAGATCTTCCAACAAGCCATGAAGTGATCTGAAGTGTCAAACTCAGCAAAGATACTTCAGTTTACGTTCCAGAGATGGTTTTCCATACCCAGGGTGGGGGTGTGGTGGTTGGGGGGGTTGGGTGCAGTGTTTGTCAACCTAAGCACCAGTCACTTGATTTTGACAGACAGAATGGAGGCTTCAGTTGTGAAAGTGAGCTGTGAAACTCAAGTGCCCTGTTGCTAATTAAAATCTTCCTGCTTTTGGATCTGAGTCTTATTGCTTGTGCATATCCAAATCTTGACATTCATTGGCATGCCTTTCCTTGTAAAATTAGAATGTTTAAAATTGCATTCACGTTACAATTTTGAGTTTAAAAAGGGCACCTCTTTTGGGTAAAATGTGAAACCAACAATTTTTATTAAGACCATAAGACAGAGGAGCGGAAGTAAGGCCATTCGGCCCATCGACTCCACTCCGCCATTCAATCATGGCTGATGGGCATTTCAATTCCACTTACCCACATTCTCCCCGTAGCGCTTAATTCCTTGTGACATCAAGAATTTATCAATTTCTGCCTTGAAGACATTTAGCGTCCCAGCCTCCACTGCACTCTGCGGCAATGAATTCCACAGGCCCACCACTCTCTGGCTGAAGAAATGTCTCCGCATTTCTGTTCTGAAATGACCCCATCTAATTCTAAGGCTGTGTCCACGGGTCCTAGTCTCCTCGCCTAACAGAAACAATTTCCTAGCATCCACCCTCTCCAAGCCATGTATTATCTTGTAAGTTTCTATTAGATCTCCCCTTAATCTTCTAAACTCCAATGAATACAATCCTAGCATCCTCAGCTGTTCCTCATGTTAGACCTACCATTCCAGGGATCATCCGTGTGAATCTCCGCTGGACACGCTCCAGTGCCAGTATGTCCTTCCTGAGGTGTGGGGACCAAAACTGGACACAGTGCTCCAAATGGGGCTTAACCAGAGCTTTATAAAGTCTCAGTAGCACAACGGTGCTTTTATATTCCAACCCTCTTGAGATAATTGACAACATTGCATTCGCTTTCTTAATCACAGACTCAACCTGCATGTTTACCTTTAGAGAATCCTCGACTAGCACTCCCAGATCCCTCTGTACTTTGGCTTTACGAATTTTCTCACCGTTTAGAAAGTAGTCCATGCTTGTATTCTTTTTTCCAAAGTGCAAGACCTCACATTTGCTCACATTGAATTCCATCAGCCACTTTCTGGACCACTCTTCCAAACTGTCTAGATCCTTCTGCAGCCTTCCCAGTTCCTCAGTACTACCTGCCTGTCCACCTAACTTTGTATCATCGGCAAACTTCGCTAGAATGCCCCCAGTCCCTTCATCCAGATCATTAATATATAACGTGAACAGCTGTGGCCCCAACACTGAACCCTGCGGGACACCGCTTGTCACCGGCTGCCATTCCGAAAAAGAACCTTTTATCCCAACTCTCTGCCTTCTGTCAGACAGCCAATCCTCAATCCAGATTTCAACCCCAGGGCATCAATGTGGACTTCAACAGTTTCCTCATTTCCCCTTTCCCCCACCTCACCCTAGTTCCAAACTTCCAGCTCAGCACTGTCCCCTTGACTTGTCTGGACTTGTCCTACCTGCCTATCTCCTTTTCGACCTATCCACTCCACCCTCTCCTCCCTGACCTATCACCTTCATCTCCTCCCCCACTCACCCATTGTACTCTATGCTACTTTCTCCCTACCCTGACCCTCCTCTAGCTTATCTCTCCACGTTCCAGGCTCACTGCCTTTATTCCTGATGAAGGGCTTTTGCCTGAAACGTCGATTTCAAAGCTCCTTGGATGCTGCCTGAACTGCTGTGCTCTTCCAGCACCATTAATCCAGTATCTGGTTTCCAGCATCTGCAGTCATTGTTTTTACCTTTTTAATCCTCAATCCATACCAGTAGCTCACCTCTAACACCATGGGCCCTCACCTTGCTCAGCAGCATCCCGTGTGGCACCTTATCAAAGGCCTTTTGGAAGTCTAGGTAGACCACATCCACTGGGTTTCCCCGGTCTAACCTACTTGTCACCTCTTCAAAGAACTCCAACAGGTTTGTCAGGCACGACCTCCCCTTACTAAATCCATGTTGACTTGTTCTAATCCGACCCTGCTCTTCCAAGAATTTAGAAACCTCATCTTTAATGATGGATTCTAGAATTTTACAACAACCGAGGTTAGACCAATTGGCCTATAATTTTCCATCTTTTGTCTTGATCCTTTCTTGAACAAGGGGTTTACAACAATGATCTTCCAATCATCCGGGACTTTCCCTGACTCCAGTGACTTTTGAAAGATCTCAACCAATGCCTCCGCTATTTCCTCAGCCACCTCCCTCAGAACTCAAGGATGTAGCCCATCGGGGCCAGGAGATTTATCAATTTTAAGACCTTTTAGCTTTTCTAGCACTTTCTCTTTTGTAATGGCAACCATACTCAACTCAGCCCCCTGACTCCCTTTAATTGTTGGGATATTACTCATGTCTTCCACTGTGAAGACTGATGCAAAGTACTTATTAAGTTCTCCTGCTATTTCCTTATCTCCCATCACTAGGCTTCCAGCATCAGTTTGAAGTGGCCCAATGTCTACTTTTGCATGTCGTTTGTTTCTTATGTATTGAAAGAAACTTTTACTATCATTTCTAATATTATTGTAAAATGTAATGACAACAGAAACACCTGCTTTAAGAGGGAATAGTTCTGAAATCAATTGATCTTTGTCCAAACTATATTTGAAAGCAAATCTACCTTTTCACCAACAAAATAAATTGTGTGAAGACTTTTCTAGCATTCCTGAGTGTGTTTAAAATTTGCCTGTTTCAGGGTGAATAGACAGGCAAAGTTGCATCTCCCGCAGATCTGGGATTGATTGATGGAGTTAATTGAATCAATGCATTTGTAAAGATGTTTCAAATACCTATAATTTCCTTCAAACCTCAGTGGCCCTTAAAATTGCTGTATTAAACGTATTGGGAAATTTTGAAACTGTTTTTTCCATTAAGAAGCTGACATTGATGTTTTAACTTGATTTAAGTATCCTGATAATTGTGTTTCTTCTGTTTTATCATTCGTCACCTGTCCTTTGGATATATTATGAAATATTCTGGGGTCTAGTCTCTAACTAATAACTTTGGTATCTTTTTAAAGGCTGTTGCCTATTTGAATAAATTTGTCAATGAAACACTTGCATTAATTTAGTGCCTCGACCTCAAATATTTTGAAGAGCCTCCTGTACAAAAACAATTTCTTTGAACTGCCGTTACTTCCCTTGTGGACTGAAGTTAACCGCTTTTAAAAAAAAAAGCAAAAGTACTCCAAAAACAAAACAAACAAAGCAATGAACTGCAGATGTTGGAAATCTGAGACAAAAACAAACATTTCTGGAGAAACTCAGCAGATCCAGAAGTATCTGTGCAGAGAAAGCAGAGTTCATGTTTTGAGTGCCATTCTTCAGAACTGAAGGGAGCTAGGAAGAAGTAATGTATATTCTGAAGCTGGAGGTGCCGGTGTTGGACTGGGGTGGACAAAGTTAAAAATCACTCAATACCAGGTTATACCCTCCAACAGATTTATTTGGAAGTACTAGCTTTCGGAGCACAGCTACCTGATGAAGGAGCAGCGCTCCGAAAGCTAGATTTTCCAAATAAACCTGTTGGACTATAACTTGATGTTGTGTGATTTTTAACCAAGTATATTCTGAAGACAGGGACTGGGGGAAAGGAAACCATGATTGGTGGAGATGGAGCCCAGAGAGAGGGAGAGCTGCATTCAGGCAGGCAGGGCAATGGATAATGGTGAACCAGAAAGAGAGAAAAGCTGGTAAGAGGGACCATGAGTATGTGAGAATGGGTTTGCTGTGAACGAAAGCAGCCCATATCATGACAGGACCAGGGCTGTGGGGTAGGTAAATGTTATAAAAGGTGTTCAGGCCCTCCAGCCCATTTTCACCTAAATGTCCCTATTACCAGCTTTTCTTCCTCCTGGCTCACGTTAAACCATCCCTTTGTGTGCCAGACCAATGTCCACTCTCCCTGGGCTCCATCTCCATCTATTGAGTACTCCTAACTCCCCCACCCCTTTTCAGCATATATACCACCCTTTCCCAGCTACCATCAGTTCTGAAGAAGGGCCACTGGACTCATAAATGTTAACTCTGCTTTCTCTCCATGGATATTGCTCGACCTGTTGAGTTTCTCCAGAAATTTCTGTTTCTGACTAAAGGCATAGAATCCCTACAGTGTGGAAGCAGGCCATTCGGCCTATCGAGTCCACGCTGACCCTCTGAAGAGCATGCCACCCAGACCCATCGCCCCCACCCTATAACCCTGCATTTCCCATGGCTAATCCACCTAGTCTGCATATCCCTGGACAGTATGGGCAATTTAGCATGGCCAGTCCACCTGATCTGCACATTCTTGGACTGTGGGGGGTAACCAGAGCACCCAGAGGTTACCCATGCAGAGGATGTGCAAACTCCACAAAGACGGTCACCCAAGGGTGGAATCAAACCCAGGCCCCTGGCACTGTGAGATAATAGTGTTAGCCACCATGCCACCCTGAAGTTAGCATTGCCCCACTTAATGTTCCATCAGGGAACTTTAGCAGCATTCTTATCATGAATCAGTTAAATGCTCTTTTTTTTTAAATCCTGCCTACAGGTCTGTTCAGAGCAGCAGTCCCCAGTGGTGCATCTACTGGCATTTATGAAGCACTAGAACTTCGAGATGGTGACAAGACGCGATTTTTGGGCAAAGGTAGGTCAGCTTGCTCACTTTGTTTCTCAGTTGCAATATGAACTTTGTGAGCATGTGGAGTTCATTGGAGGAACCAAACCTTCATTGGGGAACACTAACTTTCCTGAAAACTGACCTGAGGCAGATTACAGGAAAACTCCATCCAGAATGTAAATTTGTTTTGTCTGTGACTGCAAATACACATCGCTGGCTACCCCACGATATGGTTTTCACGTTTTAATGTGCAGAGTGCTATAATTTAACCAAATGCATGGGTTAGATTATATGATTTTTAAATCTTTTAAGTCCAGGTATGAGATAAATGAACCAGTTTTAACACTTTAATACCAGTTGAAGATGGGACTACTGTTGCAGGTTCTGTTCGATATTAAAAGGCCATGCCAAAAGCATCAATTCATCAGGGAGCTAATAACTTGTGATAAGGACATGCCCTGCTCAGGTTTTGATGCTATTAGTAATGGTGAGTAATTTAATTGACTTTCTGTTCTTTGACAGTACCATTTATAGTTGGCAGCTTCTACTTGCAGTTTTAATGCAGGGGATCAGCAGAAATTTATCCCTTGTGTGCCATGTGCAGCCTTGAGGTAAATGCTGTTCCAAAGCAGTTTGTGTATCTAGGGTGACATTAGAGTGATTTGTACCGTGCACTTGTGATGTTTGCACAACCTGAATCTTGATGTTTAAAAAGCAAACTTCTGCTGGCATTCCTGTTGGGTGCTAATGGCAGTGAATTTATGATTGTCTGGTTGTGTGTTTATGGTGTTTGCGTCTTAGTATTCCATTGGCATGGCTTTCTTTGCTGTCAATGGAATGTTAATATTATATCAACAACCTGCCATAGTTTAATTAGATTGCTAGTCTGTTGAAGATGCAAGGCTGCGGTTGTGCATTGCTTAAACGCTCTGAGCCTCAAAAATAGAAGTTTGTCTTTACACGACGCCTTTTAACGTCGTAAAACAAGATGCTCCTCTGCATAATCTGGCAGGGATTTGCTCTCAACCAATGACAGAAATTTTGCAACAGCTTGTTAAAGCTTAGACAAATGGGTAAGGAGTGTTCTAAACTAGAGAAGGAGGTTTAGAGAGGGAACTCCAATGATTGGGGTAAAGAAAAGCTGGTGAAAGAGGTGAACCACACAAAGCTAGAATTGGACGGATGTAGAATTCTTGCAGGTTTGCAAGGCTAGAGGAGGGTAGAGGTGAGAAAGGATCTTCTGTCAGAGACTGATGCTGATTGTGGATCTCTTATTCTGTTCCAGGTAAATTGCTAATTTATCACAAACTAGCAACCAAGCCTGGCACATTCCTGAAGCTATTGACCAAAAGAACAACCATTCCATTTTGACTCAATCTTCACATTTCAGCACTGTGCATAATTCATGTGGGGCGGCAGGGTGGCTCAGTAGTTAGCACTGCTGCCTGGAACCTGGATTCGATTCCAGCCTCGGGCGACTGTCTGTGTGGAGTTTGTACATTCTCCCCATGTCCGCGTGGGTTTCCTCCGGGTGCTCCGGTTTCCTCCCACTGTCCAAAGATGTGCAGGTCAGGTGAATTGGCCATGCTAAATTGCCCATAGTGTTCAGGGACGTGTAGGTTAGGCGCATTAGTCAGGGGTAAAATGTAGAGTAGTGGGGTGGGGGACTGGGTCTGGGTGGGTAGCTCTTCGGAGGGTCGGTGTGGGCTTGTTGGGCCAAAGGGCCTGTTTCCACACTGTAGGGATTCTATGTGTAAATCATTTCACATGTATTTGAAATGCAGAACTTAAGTTGGGATCACTCTTCATAGGCAACGCTATTTGATCATGCCCTACGTGACTGATAAAGGCTGGGAGGTGATGGCCGAGAAGTATTCTCGTAGGTTTGTTAATCCAGAGATCCAAGTAATGTTCTGGGGCAGGGTTTGAATCCCACCAATGGTGGAATTTGAATGTCTTAAAAAATTGGAATTGTCTAATGATGGCCATGAAACTATTGTTGATTGTTTGGGAAAATCCCATCTGGTTCACTAATGTCCTTTCGGGAAGGAAGATGCCATCCTTACCTGGTCCGGACTACATGTAACTCCAGATCCACAGCAACGTGGTTGACTCTTAACTGCCCCTGAGATGGGCAATAAATGTTGGCCCAGCAAGCAATGCCTTCATTCCATGAATGAATTTTAAAAATGCAAATACTTTAATTGATAATTCTTATTAGATTTTATGCCTGAATCCTTTTCTTCTTGATTCATAATATCCCTACAGTCAGGGAACAGACCATTCAGTCCACACTGACCCACCAAAGGCCAACCCACCTAGTCCCCAGTATTTCCCATGGCTAACCCACCTCGCCTTAGGCTATGGACAATTTAGCATGGTCGATCCACCTCACCTGCACATCTTTGGACTGTGGGAGGAAATCAACGCAGACACGGGGAGAATATGCAAACTCCACACAGACAGTCAGCCAAGGCTAGAATCGAACCCGGGTCCCCGTTAGGCAGCAATGCTAACCACTGAGCTACCATCTGGGTGATGTGATCGTCACAGGCAAGGCCAGCGTTTGTTGCTCATCCCTATCTGCCCTTAAACTGAGTGACTTGCTAGTCAACCACTTTGGTGTGGGTCTGGAGATCAGCAGATTTCCTTTGCTAAAGAACACTAGTGAACCAGGTGATTTTTTTTTACAACAATTAATGGTAATTTCATGGTTACCATTACTTTGACCAGCACAGTTGTTCAATTTTGTTACTTTAATTTGAATTCCATCCATTGCTATGGCTCTGGATTACTAGGCCAGTGACATTACCAGTACACCATCTCCCTTTAATCTTTTCCAACACAAAGCTGTTATCCATGATCTGGCTTTTGAAGGGTCTTTGAGCTTTTGGGACAAATGAAAATCTATGAAATAACAGCACTGAAGGTTCCATCTGATGCATTTTCCATACAATAGTAGATAACAGGAGGAGGTGTAGGCCATTCAGCCCCTCAAACCTGCTCCACCATTCGATATGATTATGGCTGATTCTCTATCTCAATGCTATGTTCAAGTTTTCTACCCAAGTTCTTTGATGTCTTTAAGAACAAAATATTTTTCAATCTCTTTCTTGAAGATAGTCAGTGACCCAGCCTCGACAGCCTTCTGTGGTAGTGAATTCCACAGGTTGACCACTCACTGTGTGAAGAAATGTTTCCTCATCTCAGCCCTAAATGGCCCACTCCATATCCTGAGTCTGTGAACCCTGGTTCTAGATAACCCAACCAAGGGAAACATCCTACCTAAATCCATTTGGCCCAGCCCTGTTAGATGTTTATACATTTAGAGTAATAGGGTCATATATCAGAGAAACAGACTCTTTGGTCCAACTTGTCCATGCTGACCCAATTTCCCGAACTAAAGTAGCGCCATTTGCCTGTGTTTGGCCCATATCCCTCTAAATCTTTCCTAGTCACGTACCTGTCCAAATGTCTCTTAAATATTGTAACTGTACCTGCATCTACCATTTCCTCTGGGAGTTCATTCCACTTATGAACTGTGTGAAGAAGTTGCCCCTCAGGTCCCTCTTAAGTCTTTCCCCTCTCCTTAAAATTATGCCTCTAGTTTTGAATTCCCCTACCCTGGGGAAAGCACCTTTGGTATTCACCTTATCTATACCCCTCATGATTTTATGAACCTCTATAAGATAACACCTCAACCTACTCTGCAAGGAAAAAGGTCCCAGCCTATCCAGCCTCCCTTGATAACTCAAACACTCCCATTCCCAGGAACATCCTGGGAAATCTTTAACCCCCTCATCCTTCTAAACTAGTGAGTACAGGCCCAAGCCCAGATAACACTAATCCCTTTATACAACAGTCCTGCCATCCCCCAGTGAACATTTACTGCACTCTCTCAGTGGCAAGTGTATTCCTTCTTAGGCAGAGAGACCAAAACTGCACACAATACTCCAGATAGTCCAATTTTCCATATCATCAGATATCCTGTTTTATCACTTAACTGCACAGAAATGCTGACAGTTTGTTTGTGTTTTCTTTACCTATTCAGCCTATTCTGAGGACTGAGAAGATCTGTTCTGGTGAAGAGTCATCTAGACTCTGTTATGGACCAGGCCAGATCCCCTCAGAACATTTCAAGAAAGTAGCGCAGACCCTAACTTGGCTAGTTATTTTAAGCAGGTGTAAAGTGGATATTCCAGGAGAGATACAGTTGGCCCAATCAACCGCTCAGCTTTAAACAAAACAGAATTTATCTGCAAGATTACAAAATGAAACACATAAGACAATATATAGAGAATAACTTAACCTATTCGAAAACCCAACATATTATCCCAGTTTAATGATGCTGTTCCAAATACTTGCAACAATCCCGATAAACATCCATTGGCAAAAAAGGGAAAATCAAGCATAGGTTTTTACCGGAGAGGTGTCCGAGAGAGAGAGATGATCAGCATGGACCTGCTGAATTGGGTACAACAGCTGGGAGCTGGCTCTGTGCAAACTGGGTCAGTGTCGCATACTTGACTGACTGCTTTCAGTGAACAGCCATACCACTAAAACCAAACCAAACCAAAGAAAAGCTGACCTGGGAGAACTTGCCACTCCTCTTTCATTCATTGTAGAAGTGTTTTTTTAAACTTAAAAGCTTCCTCAAGTAGATGAACCCCAGACATTTCAGAGCTTGTCTTTACAACCAAGGACACCCTAACCTTGTTCAACAGCTCGAAGCATTAGCTTGCTGTCTCTCTATGGATGCTGTTTGATCCACTGTGACTTCCAGCACTTTTTTTGTTTTCGTCACATGAGGTGAGTCCTTGGTGATAATGTACGTGGAAGCCAAGCTGAACTTGTATAAGTTGCTTGTATGCTGTCTTTGCTTTTACGCAGCGCTTAATTTTCCCCATGAGGAAATGAAAGTGGGAAGGCTTTGAAGTTTGTAGGTCATGGACGAAAGTCTTTCTTGGCTTGCAATATGAGTGAAGGGAGAACGTTGCCAGGGCTGTAGAAGATACACTTATTACCTTGTCCTCACGGATCTGGTCAATGTGATCCAGACCAGGTACAACACCAACCCAGTGTTATTGTAAAGTCAATGTGCAATGCCAATTATGCGCCTAGGAAGTGAATTAAAATGCTACCCCCCCCCCCCCCCCCCCCCCTTGACTTCTAACATCACCTTGGGTCATGCCCAAGGCAATACTATGAGCCATACCAACTGTTCTCTGATTTGCATGGCACTGTTGGATCAACTTGTTGAGTCTTCCTCTCGGCTCATTCTGCTTCTATTTGCTTTTGAAGATTTCCATGTAAAATCTTTCTTTTTCTGATTCATATCAAATCTGATAGAGCAGGTGAGAGGACTTGAGAGTCAATACTTAATTTCATTAGTTTTACATGCTCCAGTTTAGAAACAAAATGGTTTTCTTGATGTTACCAAATAAACACTTCGTAATTGCAATGTTTGATTCTGGATTTGCCCTTTCTTTCTAAAGTGAGTGTCTGGCATTGTATCTCCGCAATCATAACCACACCCTTTTAGCACTTTTTAAAAGCTTATGTTTCCAGAGTGCTTTAACATAATAACCAGTTTGTCATTACCTCTCTGGGCAATGGATATAACACTCATTTTATCGTATTGGTTCTTTCTGTATCGCAAATGAGACAGATTTAGTGTCTCCACAGCCAAAACCATGTCATGACTTTGATTTCCATGGTTTTTTTTTTCGCAGTTGTTACTATCTGCCTACACTGGGATGGTTCCTGAGAAGGAATTGACACTCACACCACTTCTGAGTAACAGTATAAATATGCTTGCTATGCTTTCATCTGCTTTGCAACCTAACAAATTGGATTCAGCAAACAGTCATTTCATCAAATTGGAAGCAGTTCTTCATTAGCGACATATCGCAATGAGTCTTAAGTTGGATTTTTAGTGATTGGAATGAGGTCAGCCAGGTGGACCTTTTAGAATGAGTTCCCTGACTGGGGCTGTAACCTGATCCAATCAGGGAGCCCTGGCTGACAGATATAAACAGAAGTGACGGGTTCAGCTCACTCTGGGAGCAGGCTCTATCATATCTGGGTCAGTGTCACGTGCTATGCATTTGCAAATAAAGGGTGACTTGATGATGGGATACTGGCCTCCATGGAGTTATTTCAGGACACAGTCGATTATGTTGGCTCTTTTGTCCAGTGTCACCTTGACCTCACCCTTGTACGGATCAGTTTTCCTTTCCAGTGTTTTCTGTTCAACTGAACCTCCTTTTTCACTTTTGCCAGGTGTCTCGCGAGCTGTTAAGTATATTAACCAGTTCCTTGGACCTGCTTTATGTAGCCAGGTAACCGGTGCATCTGTGGTGACGTTAACCGAGCAAGCATGTGTTTTGCCAACTAATACTTGATGCAGGCATCTGTAGATTTATCTTTGTTTCCTTATCCAAATATGACCCCAGTTTATGTGTGGATCATTTTGAGTAAAATGACAGATTTGAAATCTGTGTGGTAGCAATTCAAGCAGATGGTCAACTAATGCTTGTAATGCATGTGGCCGAACAATGACTAATTTGCTTGTTTATTCCAGGAGTTACAAAAGCTGTTGATAACATCAATACATTAATAGCACCTGAGCTGATTAAGCAGGTAGGTTTTATGTTGTCCTACCTGCTCTGTTGAATGTTCTTGTGCTTTTTCTCACAATTGATCAGAGATATCTAGTTCTATCAATTAGATTCAGTTTGTGTCTAAAATCCTGATTGTTATGGAAGTGGTTCCACGTTATGGCAATTTTGACCTGTTTGGTGCAGTAAGTTAGAATGGGCAGCAACAAAACTGACACTAAGTCATCGTGTCTCTGACCTCCTTTCAAAATTACAAAATTCACAAGTGTTAAATTATCTGAGAGTCTTGCAAAATGGTGAAACCCTTCCAAATAGCACTGCGGGTATCCCAAAGGATTGTAGCAGTTTCAGAAGGCAGCTTACTACCATCAGTTGGGGATAGAGAATAAACGCTGGCCTTAGCAGCAATGTCCACATCCCGTGAACAAATTTTAAAAGAAGTACTGTAAGCTGTCAGCCGCGTCCATCAAGGAGGGTCAGTAATATGCCTCATTGATGGTGGAGTTCAACCTCCTTGTAGGCAGATTTAATGGATGGCTGCTTCAACCAATGTTTTGCTTTAGCCCAACCATTTACTTAATGCCACCGAGCTAGAGGTAAGGGGGGGGATTTGGACTTGCATTGAATAGAACAGAATAGAATCCCAACAATTTGGAAGCAGGCCAACCGGCCCATCAAGTGCACATTGACCCTCTGAAGAGCATTCCACCCAGAGCCACTCCCCTTACCTAATCCCCATATTTCCCATGGCTAATCCACCTCGCCTAATGCACAACCCTGGACATTACAGGGCAACTTAGCATGGCCAACCCACCTAACCTGCACAGCTTTGGACTGTGGGAGGAAGCTCAAGCAGACACTGGGAGAACGTGTAAACTCCACACAGACGGTCACCCGTGGCTGGGATTGAACCCAGGCTCTTGGCGCTGTGAGGCCGCAGTGCCAACCACTGAGCCACCCTGCTATCCAGTTGCCACATAGACGTGAGCAAAGATCTACAGCTTATACTACTGTATTAAAAATTTGTTCATGAGATGTGGACATTGCTGGTAAAGCCAGTGTTTATTCTCTATTCCCCACCCCCACCCTCCTCTCATTTATCTCTCCACCCTGCAGGCTCTCTGCCTCTATTCCTAATGAAAGGCTTTTGCCCGAAACATCGATTTTCCTGCTCCTCGGATGCTGCCTGAACTGCTGTGCTTTTCCAGCACCACTCTAATCTAGAATCTGGTTTCCAGCATCTGCAGTCCTTGTTTTCAGCTTTATTCTCTATCCCTAATTGCCCTGCATAAGATGGTGGTGAGCTGCTTTCTAAACTGCTGCAGTTCTTTGAGTTACCAGAGGTATTACTAACCCCATTACACTGGATGGCTGGCCTTCAATCCTGATGCTCACTCTTAAGTTTACTTTTACCCAGTTCAACCACGGCAGTGGTAGTTTAGAATACTTAGAGATTAAAACCATGGTGAGATATGTATTTAATAGTGACATTTAATCACATTTGATAACAGCAATATGATTTTTTTTATTTGAAGACTTGCTCTCACTCCACATATTTGACTATCATTTCAAAAACATTTGATAATGACCTGGTTAATATAGCTAAACTGCAGAAGCTCAACTTGAGTTCTGCCAGACACAAAATAGCAACATTTAAAATGGTTAATGATCATTCTTTGGAAACCTACTATTACAGGAAATTTGAATTCAAGCACAAATGCCAGAATTATCCAGTAGGTCTGCAGTATCTGAAAACATTTTTAAAAATCGCATTGAACTTAAAAGGAATTTGCTTTTGATGAAAGACTACTTTTCTCTAAGGTTGTTGGATGTGTTGCCAACATTGTCAGATTTTGATTTTTAACAAAACATCAATGGAATCCATGCCAGAATGTGATAGCACCTGGAGTTCCCAAAAGTATTCAAATACCTTTTATCCTCAATCTCTGTTCAACATCAGTGTGGAGAAATGACTCTTAAGTATACCAGCATTTCAAGGTTTACATGAATAATGCACAGAGGAACTAGATTGGCTTTTCAGAACAAATGCAGTAAAATGATTTATAATCCTTTCCTTTTTCCCATTGGACATTGTAAATACAGCAGAAAGAGTGTAGATTTAAAAGCCATGTAATTTTAAAAAAAATCTATTTTCCCTATTACTTTAGAAGACGTGTACATTACCTCTGGAGGGTTAATGCCTCACCAAGTGAGCATGCTTGAATTCATCTACAGCCAATGTTGGTTAATAAACAGGATAAATTGCTGAGCACAGCATGCTAGGTTAGAATAGATGGACTAAAACTCTGGCCCCCAACCCTGTCCCAGCCCATTGTCCAATACTAGCTATTTTAACACCTGTCACATGGAGAAATTAAATTTAAAATGTACCTCTCAAATTTTAAATTTAGTGTTGATTTCGTTCTCTGTGCACCTTCTCTGTAGCCGTAACATTGTATTGTTCATTCTGTTTTATTACCCCAATGCATTTTGTATGGTATGATCTGCCTGTACTACATGCAAAACAAGACTTTTCACTGTACCTGGGTGTATGTGACAAAAATAAATCAAATCAAATCAAAATGTATCCAGTATTGTAGTGAAAAATGTTCATTTCAACCAGCAGAAAACTGGAACGTCTTAAAGTCCTTGTAGAAATTCAATTTTTGCCGATTTTTGAAGGTCCCAGAGACAGAGATATATTTTGCCTAAATGGTCTAGATGGGTGTAAGCACATTCTTGCTGCTGGATACCAAAGGATACTGTGTCAGAATCCATTTAAGTAGATTGAACACTTTTTGGAATATCTTTTCCAAATCAGCTATTGCTAAAGTTTTTTTTGTAAAAAATGTTCGACATGGCTTCCCATTAAAACTGTATGTTTCTGACCACATTAAGTTGACACTATACTTCTGGGCTCTTTGTTTTCTTAATCATTGACAAGCTGTTTGAACTTTGATTTGGATATAGGTTTCTCCAGGCTGTTCTTTCATGGTCTATTTGTATTTTTATATTTTAACTTCTGGCATGATAACTTGGCTGTTACCAGGTAACATGACTTATTTTCGTAATTGCTCCGAGTGACCCATTGTTGGTTTGATTGTCTTTGAATTGAAGTAGCACTCCCTCTTTCTGCATTCATATTATTGTTTAATATTAAAAAGAAACATTAACCCAACAAAGCTAAGCTTGCAAAAACATGCATGGCAAACTTCAAAACTTGCTTTTGGAAAACTAAGTCTAAGATTTTGGACACAATATAAGTTTATTAACTTCCTGTAAAATTGAAACTAGGATATCCAAGAGTGGGGGATGGGAACCAAAAGAGCAGAAAAGATTTGAATTTTGCATTAGTTATAAAGTCATAGAGCCGTACAGCACAGAAACAGACCCTTTGATCCAGCTTGTCCATACCGACCAGATATCCTCAATTAATATATTCCCATTTGACAGCATTAGACCCATATCCCTCTCAACTCTTCCTATTCATGTACACATCCAAATGCCTTTTAAATGTTGTAATTCTATCACCGTTCCTCTGGCAGCTCATTCCAAACTCTACATGAGAAGTTGCCCCTCAGGTCCTTCCCCTCTCACCTTAAGCCTTTGCCCTCTCGTTTTGGACTCCTCCACCTGAGGATAAAGACCTTGGCTATTCACCTTATCTATGCCCCTTCATGATTTTATAAACCTTTATAAGGTCACCTCCTAGCCTTCGACACTCCAGGGAATACAGCCCCCGCCTATTCAGCTTCTCCCTATATCTCAAACCCTCCAACTCCAGCAACGTGCTTATAAATGTTTACTGTATCTTTTCCAGTTTCACAATATCCTTCCTATAGCGTAGTGACCAGATTAAACGCAAAAGTGGCCTAGCTAATGTCCTGCATAGCTGCAACATTACCTGGCAACTCCTATATTCAATGCACTGATCAGGAAAGGCAAGTGTGTCAAATGCTTTCTTCATTATCCTGTCTACTTGTGACTTCAAGGAAATGTGAACCTGCACCCCAAGGTCTCTTTGTTCAGCGACACTCCCTAGGACCTTACCAATAAGTGTATAAGTCTTGCTGAGTTGATTCATTTCCCCCTTGTAAGGCATTTCACTTGCTTGCTTTACTTGCATTCACTTTGGTACAATAGAAGTTGACAAATGTCAAGGTAACTCCTGTTATTTTTTAAATTCATGGGATAAGGGCATCGCTGGCTTGGTCAGTATTTATTGCAATAATTAGCCAGAGATCAGTTAAAAGTCAACCACATTACTGTAAGTCTGGAGTTACATGGAGGTCAGACCAGGTCATGATGGCAGTGTTCTTCCCTGAAGGATATTTTTTTCTGATAATCAGGCAATGGATTCACAGTCATTATTAGATTCTGAGTTCCAGATTTTTATTGAATACAAATTCCACCATCTGTTGTGGCAGGATTCAAGCCCAGATCCCCAGGATATTACCTGCGCCTCAGGATTAACAAGCCAGCAATAATGCCACCAGGCCATTGCTCCCACTATGCTACCCCTTCGCTGTTTACTTAGCTACAAGAAGAGTTTGCTGCCTTGCGTTGAGCAACTTTGCTATTTTGCACTGATATTGGTTCCAATTCTGTCATTTAAAAATTGGTGAAAATAATACTCAAAAGACATTGTAAAGGACAATTTAAAATAGCAGATGTAGGATCTGAAAATGGATCATATTTTTCAATGGATTACCACCATTGGACATCATATAAAATGATGGTTGCGGCCATTGAGAGTCATAGAGTTATACAGCAGGGAAACAGACCCTTCGGTCCAACCAGTCCGTGCTGACCATAATCCCAAACTAAACTAGTCCCACCTGCCTGCGCTTGGACCCATATCCCTCCAAACCTTCCCTATTCATGTACTTACCTAACTCTGTTTTAAATGTTGTAACTATACCCACATCCATCACTTCCTCTGGAAGTTTATTCCATATACAAACTGCTGTCTGTGTAAAAACAAAATTGTGCCCTTGTGTCTTTTTAAAATCTTTCTCCTCTCATTTTGAAAATATGCCCTAGACTTGAAATCCCCCTCCCTAGGGAAAAAGACACCTGCCATCACCTTATCTATACCTCTCCTGATTTTATAAGCCTCGATTAGGTCATACGTCAACCTCCTATGCTCCAGTGAAAAAAGTCCTGTCTATCGAACATCTCCTTATAACACAAACCTTCCAATCCCGGTAACCTCCTAGTAAATCTTTTTCTGAACCTTCTTCAGCTTAGTAATATCCTTCCTATAACAGGGTAACCAGAATCTAGAAGAGGCCTCAACAAAACATCTCAACTCCTATACTCAAACATCTGAGCAATGAAGGCAAGCATGCTAAACACCCTATTGTTCTTAAGTACCCTGTTGATATCATAGAATCCCTACAGTTTGGAAACAGGCCCTTTGGTCCAACAAGGAAGGGTAAGAAAGGTAGGCAGCTAGAGCAGGAGTCTTTTGTGGATATACCCATCTCAAACAGGTATGCTGTTTTGGAAAATGTAGGGGGTGATGGATTCTCAGGGGAACGTAGTACAAACAGCCAAGTTTCTGGTATTGAGACTGGCTCTAATGCAACGAGGGGTACGTCGGCTTCCAAGAGATCAATTGTGTTAGGGGATTCTGTCGTAAGAGGTACAGACAGACGTTTCTGTGGCCAGCAGAGAAAAAGCAGAATGGTGTGTTGTTTCCCTGGTGCCAGGATCAAGGATGCCTCAGAGAGGGTGCCAAATGTTCTCACGGGGGAGAGGAGCCAGCACGAGGTCATTGTCCACATTGGAACCAACGACATTGGAAAGGAAAAGGTTGAGACTCTGAAGGGAGATTACAGAGAGTTAGGTAGAAATTTAAAAAGGAGGTCCTCAAGGGTAGTAATATCTGGATTACTCCCAGTGCTACGAGCTAGTGAGGGCAGGAATAGGAGGATAGAGCAGATGAATGCACGGCTAAGGAGCTGGTGTATGGGAGAAGGATTCACATTTTTGGATCATTGGAATCTCTTTTGGGGTAGAAGTGACGTGTACAGGAAGGACGGATTGCACCTAAATTGGAAGGGGACTAATACACTGGCAGGGAAATTTGCTAGAACTGCTTGGGAGGATTTAAACTAGTAAGGGGCGGGGGTGGGGGGGGGGGGGGTGGGGGGGGGGTGGAGGGGGGGGGGGGGGGGGTGGAGGGGGGGGGGGAGGGGGGTGGAGGGGGGGGGAGGGGGGTGGAGGGGGGAGGGGGTGGGGCCCAGGGAGATAGTGAGGAAAGAGATCAATCTGAGACGGGTACAGCTGAGAACAGAAGTGAGTCAAACAGTCAGGGCAGGCAGGGACAAGGTAGGATTAATAAATTAAACTGCATTTATTTCAATGCAAGGGGCCTAACAGGAAAGGCAGATGAACTCGGGGCATAGTTAAGAACATGGGACTGGGATATCATAGCAATTACAGAAACATTCAGCGAGAGGCAGGACTGGCAGTGAATGTTTCAAGGTACAAATGCTACAGGAAGGATAGAAAGGGAGGCAAAAGAGGAGGGGGAGTGGCATTTTTGATAAAGGTGAGCATACAGCTGTGCTAAGGGAGGATATTCCCAGAAATACATCCAGGGATGTTATTTGGGTGGAACTGAGAAATAAGAAAGGGATGATCACCTTATTGGGATTGTATTATAGACCCCCCAATAGTCAGAGGGAAATTGAGAAACAAACTTGTAAGGAGATCTCAGCTATCTGTAAGAGTAATAGGGTAGTTATGGTTGGGGATTTTAACTTTCCAAACATCGACTGGGACTGCCATAGTGTTAAAGGTTTAGATAGAGAGGAATTTCTTAAGTGTGTACAAGACAATTTTCTGATTCAGTATGTGGATGTACCTACTAGAGAAGGTGCAAAACTTGACCTACTCTTGAGAAATAAAGCAGGGCAGGTGACTGAGGTGTCAGTGGGGGAGCACTTTGGGGCCAGTGACCATAATTCTATTAGATTTAAAATAGTGATGGAAAAGGATAGACCAGATCGAAAAGTTAAATTTCTAAATTGGAGAAAGGCCAATTTTGACGGTATTAGGCAAGAACTTTCAAAAGCTGATTGGAGGCAGATGTTCACAGGTAAAGGGACAGCTGGAAAATGGGAAGCCTTCAGAAATGAGATAACAAGAATCCAGAGAAAGTATATTCCTGTCAGGGTGAAAGGGAAGGCTGGTAGGTATAGGGAATGCTGGATGACTAAAGGAGTCGAGGGTTTGGTTAAGAAAAAGAAGGAAGTATGTGTCAGGTACAGACAGGACAGATCGAGTGAATTCTTAGAAGAGTATAAAGAAAGTCGGAGTATACTTAAGAGGGAAATCAGGGGGACAAAACAGGGACATGAGATAGCTTTGGCAAATAGAATTAAGGAGAATCCAAAAGGGGTTTTACAAATATATTAAGGACAAAAGGGTAACTAGGGAGAGAATAGGGCACCTCAAAGAACAGCAAGGCGGCCTTTGTGTGGAGCCACAGAAAATGGGGGAGATACTAAATGAATATTTTGCATCAGTATTTACTGTGGAAAAGGATATGGAAGATATAGACTGCAGGAAAATAGATGGTGACATTTTGCAAAATATCCAGATTACAGAGGAGGCAGTGCTGGATGTCTTGAAATGGTTAAAGGTGGATAAATCCCCAGGATCTGATCAGGTGTACCCGAGAACTCTGTGGGAAGCTAGAGAAGTGATTGCTGGCCTCTTGCTGAGATATTTGTATCATCGATAGTCACAGGTGAGGTGCCGGAAGACTGGAGGTTGGTTAACGTGGTGCCACTGTTTAAGAAGAGTGGTAACAACAAGTCAGGTGAGCCTGACTTCGGTGGTGGGCAAGTTGTTGGAGGGAATCCTGAGGGACAGGATGTACATGTATTTGGAAAGGCAAGGACTAATTAGGGATAGGCAACATGGCTTTGTGCATGGGAAATCATGTCTCACAAACTTGATTGAATTTTTTGATGAAGTAACAAAGAGGATTGATGAGGGCAGAGCAGGAGATGTGATCTATATGGACTTCAGTAAGGCGTTCGACAAGATTCCCCGTGGGAGACTGATTAGCAAAGTTAGATCTCATGGAATACAGGGAGAACTAGCCATTTGGGTACAGAACTGGCTCAAAGGTAGAAGACAGAGGGTGGTGGTGGAGGGTTGTTTTTCAGACTGGAGGCCTGTGACCAGTGGAGTGCCACAAGGATCGGTGTTGGGTCCACTACTTTTTGTCATTTACGTAAATGATTTGGATGCGAGCATAAGAGGTACAGTTAGTAAGTTTGCAGATGACACCAAAATTGGAGGTGTAGTGGACAGCGAAGAGGGTTACCTCAGATTGCAACAGGATCTGGACCAGATGGGCCAATGGGCTGAGAAGTGGCAGATGGAGTTTAATTCAGATAAATGCGAGGTGCTGTATTTTGGGAAAGCAAATCTTAGCAGGACTTATACACTTGATGGTAAAGTCCTAGGGAGTGTTGCTGAACAAAGAGACCTTGGAGTGCAGGTTCATAGCTCCTTGAAAGTGGTGTCACAGGTAGATAGGATAGTGAAGAAGGCGTTTGGTATGCTTTCCTTTATTGGTCAGAGTATTCAGTACAGGAGTTGGGAGGTCATGTTGTGGCTGTACAGGATATTGGTTAGGCCACTGTTGGAATATTGCATGCAATTGTGGTCTCCTTCCTATCGGAAAGATGTTGTGAAACTTGAAAGGGTTCAGAAAAGATTTACAAGAATGTTACCAGGGTTGGAGGATTTGAGCTACAGGGAGAGGCTGAACAGGCTGGGGCTGTTTTCCCTGGAGTGTCGGAGGCTGAGGGGTGACCTTATAGAGGTTTACAAAATTATGAGGGGCATGGATAGGATAAATAGACAAAGTCTTTTCCCTTGGGTCGGGGAGTCCAGAACTAGAGGGCATAGGTTTAGGGTGAGAGGGGAAAGATATAAAAGAGTCCTAAGGGGCAATGTTTTCATGCAGAGGGTGGTACGTGTATGGAATGAGCTGCCAGAGGAAGTGGTGGAGGCTGGTACAATTGCAACATTTAAGAGGCATTTGGATGGGTATATGAATAGGAAGAGTTTGGAGGGATATGGGCCGGGTGCTTGCAGGTGGGACTAGATTGGGTTGGGATATCTGGTCAGCATGGACGAAGGGTCTGTTTCCATGCTGTACATCTCTATGACTCTATGTCCACACTGACCCTGTGAAGAACAACTCACTCACACCCGTTCCTGTTCCTACTATCCTCTATTTACTAATGCACCTAACCTACACATCCCTGAACAATATGGGACAATGTAGCATGGCCAATTCACCTGGCCTGCACATCTTTTGGATTGTGGGAGGAAACCGGAGCACCCAGAGAAAACCCACACAGACACGGGCCAAACGTGCAAACTCCACACAGTTAGTCACCTGAGGCTGGAATCGAACCTGGGTCCCTGGTGCTGTGAGGCAGCAGTGCTAACCACTGAGCCCACCGTGCCGCCCCCATTTTGGTCCCTCCATTCTACAATGCTGGCTTTCCTGAAATGCAGTTAGATTACTCCTGCTGTTCCTCACCCTTCCCAGATACCCATGAATATTTCTTTCCTTCATCAATTTCATATTGGGAATTATGTTGGGAACATATCGAATATGTTTCCACAATCCAGGGTTCATTTCCAAATTCTAACTGCTCATTTGTGTTTTTTTAAAGAAACTTTCCTCATATCTCCATATGTCTAACTTGCTCTCTCAATACTATTGGAGTGCTGTGATGCATCGTAATGTGCACATGATTTTAAAACAATTAACCTCCCAGTCGAAAAATTGGTTGATCATCATTAAAATAAGAATGATGTGCATGGTTCCCATGAATATTATTTTAGTATTAACAGTAGTGTGATGCTGCTACTTTTTATGGTTATGAAGTTTTTTTCACTTGTTTTTGCTCTCGATTTATTATGTTACCAGCACTGTGCATTCTTGAGCTTTTTATCCATTTGTGTTATGGTCTGTAATATGCAACAGTTCATCTGAAATAAGTATTCCTGTGGTTTTAGTTTATTGCTTGAATGAAGCAAGGTCCTAATACAGTATCTAATACTGCATGGGTCCAAACCTCAGCCTTTTGATGTTATGTTGGTAAATACTGGATTAAAGGACAAGGCAAAGATGAAGAACAATTGAGAAGTGATGGTAGTTGTGTAATCCACAATGAGCAGTCGGTACTAAGTTATGCATTCTGGTTGTAACTAAGGCAGTAGTTTTTGTCATGGAATTATACCGATCCTATGATTTCACATCAAAACAGGTATCTAAGCAATAAACTTACTGTCAATGTGAAGCATTTTCCCTTCTCGCCAATGCAAACATGCTTTTGCTTTCTAGGTGATAACCTGCATTCCAACAAGTATGGAGTGGGATGATTTTACCCCCACCAGAGGGTGTGAGGAGACGTGTAAACTATGACAGGGTAGCAAGCCCATCAATTGAGAGAATTGGTGGACAATGAAGCTTATCACTGAGTCCATCGACTGTATGTCACACTGCCCATGACACAAAACAGTTGGGGGGGAGGGAGGCGGGGGAGGTGGGGGAGTGAGCAGATGTGAGAAGCCCACTTTGGGAATTAAAAATGTTCATTTTGCAAAGGCAAGTAGAAAGACATTTGATAAAGTTCCCCACAAAAGGCTATTACACAAAATGCTAAAAACAATGACTGCAGATGTTGGAAACCAGATTCTGGATTAGTGGTGCTGGAAGAGCACAGCAGTTCAGGCAGCTTCCGAGGAGCAGTAAAATTGACATTTCGGGCAAAAGCCCTTCATCAGGAATAAAGGCAGAGAGCCTGAAGGGTGGAGAGATAAGCTAGAGGAGGGTGGGAGTGGGGAGAAAGTAGTATAGAGTACAATAGGTGAGTGGGGGAGGGATGAAGGTGATAGGTCAAGGAGGAGGGTGGAGTGGATAGGTGGAAAAGAAGATAGGCAGGTAGGACAAGTCATGGGGACAGTGCTGAGCTGGAAGTTTGGTACTAGGGTGAGGTGGGGGAAGGGGAAATGAGGAAACTGTTGAAGTCCACATTGATGCCCTGGGGTTGAAGTGTTCCGAGGTGGAAGATGAGGCGTTCTTCCTCCAGGCGTCTGGTGGTGAGGGAGCAGCAGTGAAGGAGGCCCGGGACCTCCATGTCCTCGGCAGAGTGGGAGGGGCAGTTGAAATGTTGGGCCATGGGGCGGTGTGGTTGATTGGTGTGGGTGTCCCGGAGATGTTCCCTAAATCGCTCTGCTAGGAGGAGCCCAGTCTCCCCAATGTAGAGGAGACCACATCGGGAGCAACGGATACAATAAATGATATTGGTGGATGTGCAGGTGAAACTTTGATGGATGTGGAAGGCTCCTTTAGGGCCTTGGATAGAGGTGAGGGAGGAGGTGTGGGCGCAGATTTTGCAATTCCTGCAATGTCGGCGGATGATTTGGTTTATGCGAAGGTTGGTAGGGTGGAAGGTGAGCACGAGGGGCGTTCTGTCCTTGTTACAGTTGGAGGGGTGGGGTCTAAGGGCGGAGGTGTGGGATGTGGACGAGATGCGTTGGAGGGCATCTTTAACCACATGGGAAGGGAAATTGTGGTCTCTAAAGAAGGAGGCCATCTGGTGTGTTCTGTGGTGGACTGGTCCTCCTGGAAGCAGATACGGCGGAGCTGGAGGAATTGGGAATACGGGATGGCATTTTTGCAAGAGGTAGGGTGGGAAGAGGTGTAATCCAGGTAGTCGTGGGAGTCGGTGGGTTTGTAAAAAACGTCATTGTCAAGTCGGTCGTCATTAATGGAGATGGAGAGGTCCAGGAAGGGGAGGGAGGTGTCAGAGATGGCCCAGGTAAATTTAAGGTCAGGGTGGAATGTTGATGAATTGCTCAACCTCCTCTCGGGAGCACGAGGTGGCACCAATGCAGTCATCAATGTAGCGGAGGAAGAGGTGGGGAGTGGTGCCAGTGTAATTACAGAAGATCGACTGGTCTACATAGCCAACAAAGAGACAGGCATAGCTGGGACCCATACATATGCCCATGGCTACCCCTTTGGTCTGGACGAAGTGGGAGGATTCAAAGGAGAAATTGCTATGGGTGAGGACCAGTTTGGCCAAACGAATGAGAGTGTCGGTGGAAGGGTACTGTTGGGGACGTCGGGAGAGGACAAAACGGAGGGCTTGGAGGCCCTGGTCATGGCGGATGGAGGTGTAGAGGGATTGGATATCCATGGTGAAGATGAGGTGTTGGATGCCAGGGAAATGGAAGTCTTGGAGGAGGTGGAGGGCATGGGTGGTGTCTCAAACGTGTGTGGGGAGTTCCTGGACTAGGGGGATAGGACAGTGTCAAGGTAGGTAGAGATGAGTTCAGTGGGGCCGGAGCATGCTGAGACAATGGGTCGGCCAGGGTGGTCAGGCTTGTGGATCTTGGGAAGGAGGTAGAACCAGGCAGTGCGGTGTTCCTAGACTACGAGGTTGGAAGCTGTGGGTGGGAGATCTCCTGAGGTGATGAGGTTCTGTATGGTCTGGGAGATGATGGTTTGGTGATGGGGGGTGGGGTCATGGTCGAGGGGGCGGTAGGAAGAGGTGTCCTCGAGTTGGCATTTGGCTTCAGTGGTTCAGTGCGCCAGACTACCACTGCGCCCCCTTTATCTGCTGGCTTGATGGTGAGGGTGAGAGGTTGGAGTGGGGGAGGGAGGTAGACAGGTTGAGGCAGTTAATGTCCTGGCGGCAGTTGGAAATGAAGAGGTCGAGGGCAGGTAATAGGCCAGCGCAGGGTGCCCAGGTGGATGCTGTGTGTTGGAGGTGGGCAAAGGGGTCCTCGGAAGGTGGGCGGGAATCCTGATTGTGAAAGTAAGGCCGGAGGCGGCGAAAGAAGTGTTCGACGTCACAGCGTGTATTAAATTCATTGATGCATGGATGGAGGGGGATGAAGGTGAGTCCTTTGCTGAGGACTGAGAGTTCGTCTTCAGTGAGGGGGAGGTCTGGAGGGATGGTGAAAACGCGGCAGGGTTGGGAGCTGGGATCTGGTGTGGGTGTGGAGCTGGGAGTGGGGGCAGAGCCGGTAACTGGAGCGGGTGTGATGGTGGGGGGAATAGGGGTGGAGTCATGAGCAGGGGTGGTGTTCCCCTCAGGGTTCTGGGGATCGGGGATGGTGACAGTGGGATATGTGGGGGGCATGTCAGCAGAATGCAGGAGAGTGGGGGCAGAAGTGGTGGTAGACACGGCAGTAGGGGTGGCGAAAGTCTCTGAACCTGTGACATGAGCGATGATGTGAGGGGCGGAAGTGATGTCACGTGTGATGCATGAGGAATTGTCAGGGGCAGAAGTGGCTGTGGGAGTGGCCATGATGGGGCGGAAGTGACATTATCAATCAGCGTGGGGGTGGCAGTTGTACCAACCGCATGGCTAATGGCGTCCGAGCAGTTCCAGAGGCCGGGGGAATCTTCTGGAATGTTTGAGGAGCGCTGGTTATGGGGGTGGGTAGATAAAAGTTTGTTGTACTGACAGTTTTTGATGTTTGAGATGGATTTGAAATACTGTTTGCTGAGAGTATGAATTCTCCTGAGGATGTAGTACAGAGTGGGTCCTTTGCAATTCTGAGAGAGTGTGGCCCTCAGCTGAGGCAGGGATGACTGTAGAGAGGCTAGGTGCCGGCGCATTGCTGCAAGCGTGGAGCGAAGGATCCTGAAGGAGAACTGTTGCTGGTATTTTTGAATCTGTAGTCTGTACTGTTTGTCCTGTTCGGGTCCGAACTCTGCTGGTTTAAAGGTAGTCTGGAGTCTGTGTGGGATGAGTTGGTTACGGAGGCAGGCACTGAGGAAGCAAATGTGGCTGTGGTAGCGAGTTTGTTTCACAACATGGTTGAAGAGCTTCAGGGCAGAGGAAATGACCTAGGAGTTGCCGTGGGAGAGGGACTCCCTGAGATTCTTGTAGGGAGAGGAGGAAAACTTCTTCAAGGCAGGCATCCTTGCAAGAGGATTCGCAGTAGGGTTAAAATCAATGAGGTAAAAGCAATGACTGCAGATGCTGGAAACCAGATTCTGGATTTGTGGTGCTGGAAGAGCACAGCAGTTCAGGCAGCATCCGAGGAGCAGCGAAGTCGACATTTCGGGCAAAAGCCCTTCATCAGGAATAAAGGTAGAGACCCTAAAGGGTGGAGAGATAAGCTAGAGGAGGTTGGGGGTGGGGAGAAAGTAGCATAGAGTACAATAGGTGAGTGGGGGAGGGATAAAGGTGATAGGTCAAGGAAAATACTGAGGCGTGGGATTGAGGGTGATTTGGCGATTTGGATCAGAAATTGGCTAGCTGAAAGAAGATGGGGTGGTGGTTGAGGGGAAATATTCATCCTGGAGTTCAGTTACTAGTGGTGTACCGCAAGGATCTGCTTTGGGTCCACGGCAGTTTGTCACTTTTATAAATGACCTGGATAAGGGTGTAGAAGGATGGGTTTGTAAATTTGCGGATAACACAAAGATCGGTAGAGTTCTGGATAGTGATGAAGGAAGTTATAGGTTATAGAGAGACATAGATAAGCTGCAGAGCTGGGCTGAGAGGTGGCAAATGGAGAATGCAGAAAAGTGTGAGGTAATTCACTTTGGAAGGATTAACTGGAATGCAGAATACTGGGCTAATGGTAAGATTCTTGGTAGGGTAGATGAGCAGAGGGATCTCAGTGTCCAGGTACATAGATCCTTGAAAGTTGCGATCCAAGTTAATAGGGTTGTTAAGAAGATATACAGTGTGTTAGCTTTTATTGGTAGAGGGATTGAGTTTCGGAACCACAATATCATGCTGGTGCGGCCGCACTTGGAGTATTGCGTACAGTTCTGGTCACTGCTTTATAGGAAGGATGTGGAAGCTTTAGAAAGGGTTCAAAGGAGATTTACTGGGATGTTGCCTGGTGTGGAGGGAAGGCCTTATGAGGAAAGGCTGAGGGACTTGAGGCTGTTTTCATTAGAGAAAAGAAGATTGATAGGTGACTTAATTGAGACATAGAATATAGAACATAGAAAAGTACAGCACAGAACAGGACCTTTGGCCCACAATCCTTAACAGGTCAATAAGGGTCAACCATATTGCTGCAATTCTGGAGTTACATGCAGGCCAAACCAGGTTAGGGTGGGTTACTCTTGTTGCATCTCATTGCTGTAATCGTGGGTGGGATTCGCAGTGGGAGATGAGGAGAATGAAAAGGAGGTAGGTGTGATGATTTAAGAATAACCAGAAAACTACTCTGTATTATGCCATCAATTGAACACCATTGCCATTTTCTTCCCTACCCCTGTAGTGATTGCAACAATGTCAGCCAAGTGGCCCTTATAGAGAATGAGTTCCCTGTTTGGGGCTGTTAATACGGTCCAATGAGGGAGCCCAGGCTGACTGTCAGAAACAGGAGTGTTGACACCCTGTTCATTCTGAGAGCTGCCTCTGAGGGAGCTGGATTAGTGAGACTGAAACATTCTCCACTTTTCTGTATTAAGGAAAGGAGAGGAGACTGACATAAAAAAAAACAGGAGAGTCAGAGGTTCTGTTCACTCTGAGAGCTGGCTCTGAGGGAGCTGGATCTGTGTCAAGGACTCTCCCCGTGTAAATAAAGGGAGACTTGGTGATGGGATACTGGCCTCTGTGGAGTTATTTCAACCTCCCTTCCCACAATATTCTCTAATGATTTCTAATTTAAAGCTAAAGTCACCATAACTCCCCCAGATGATAGGGCACCTCTCTCATTAAAAGAGACATCTCCCCTCAGGCAAGGGATACCCTTTGTGGTAATGTCAGCCCAGTGCAGGAATCAAACCCATATTGTTGGTACCACCCTGTGTTGTGAATCCGCTGATCAACCAATTGAACTAACCAGATATGTGCTTTATTGTTCTGAGCAATCAATGCCTTGACTCATTAAGGTGTTGGTTTTGATTGAGTCTAATCTTTGGAGTGGAGTTTGGTGAAATGTAATTCTTCTGTGTCCCACCTCATTTACAATTTTCATTTGTTTTTAATCCAAAACCAGGTTTCATTAATCACCTGTGGAAGGCAGTTGCATCTTATCTGACATTTTTGTTTCCCTTCCCTACAGCATGTAAATGTTATCGAGCAGGAGAAAATTGACAAGCTGATGCTGGCAATGGATGGCACAGAGAACAAATGTAGGTGTGCATGTTTCTAAGGCAGGTCTCAGTAAGCCTGCTACGCCAATGGAAATCTAATATACTCATGCAATTTTATGCCTTCTTCTGGAATGAAGTTTTTAAGGGCAATTTCTTAAAATCAACCTTCCCAGCAAATTAACTTTAGCTCACAGAATGATGGGTGCGAAATAGAATTTGTGTTTAATTGATAATTTTTGAGGCTAGTTCAACGTCTCGCCAAAAGGCTATCCGTATATGTACAATGAGGGTCTACGTCAAAAGGTAGTGGTAGGTGCCAACTTTATCCATGTCCCACAGGTGGACAAACCTGCACACAGTCTTGAGTTTTGAAGTTATTTGTCCCTGAGATATTCTTAAATTCAACATGGTCCTTCCTGATGGAATGGGACAAGTCTATTTAATCAATTAAGACATTGGAAGTTGAATATAAATTCAGATTTTCATTATATAGGATCCATTCTGAAACTGGAGTTTGATCTCTGATGAGTGGTCAAACATCTGATCAAGACTGAATGAAATCGTGAGACAAATTTTTTTTAATATTGGTTCATGGGAGTGGGTGTTGCTGACTAGAGCAGCATTTACCACCTAGAGGTCAGTTTTGAATCAACTACATTGTTATCTGGAGTCACGTGTAGGCCAGACCAGGTAAGGACAGCAGATTTCCCTTCCTCAAGGACATGAGTGAACCAGGTGGGTTTTTACAAGAATCAAGTGATTATGTGGTCAGCATTAGGCTGGCTTTTTATCCCAAATTTTTATTAAAATCAATTGCTTGATCTTCAATGATTGGATTCGAACCCATGTTACAAGAATATTAGAATAACAATAAGACTTGTGAATGCTGGAAATCAGAAACAAACACAGAAATTGTTGGATAAACTGAGCAGGTCTGACAGAATCTGTGGAGAGAAAGCAGAGTTAATGTTTCGGGTCCAGTGATTCTTCTAGTAGGAAGTTGGTATATATGGTGAAGACAAGGGAAAGAGTTTGAAAAGAGCACAGATGGTGGAGATGGAGCCCAGAGAGAGAGAACAGCTATTCGTCAGACAAAGAGATGGATAATGGTAAATCAGAGCAGGAGAAGAGCTGATCAGAGGAACCATAAGAGGGTGAGAGGGGGTTGGCTGTGCTGAAAGCAGCCCATGTGATAACAAGGCCTAGGGTGGGTGTATGACCTAGAAGATGATGTTCAGGCCTAAAAGTAGTGAATTTGATGTTGGTCCTGAAGGCTGCAAGGTCCCCAAGCTGAAAAAGAGATGCTATTCTTCCAGCTTGTGCTGAGTCTTTCTGAAGCACTAAAATAACGACCAGGGAACGCTATGATTAATTTATCTCCCACTCTGTCCTCAGCATGTATGTCAAAACGTTAACTCTGTTTTCTCTCCACAGATACTGAGTTTCTGCAGCAATTTTTGTTTTTATCCCTGGAACATTAGCCTAGGTTTCTGGATTACTAGTCCAATACCATTACTACTAGACCACATTGATTGTTGCTAGATTGGTCAATTCCTGTGGTTAAAATCCCTCCTTGGATAATGGCAGCTGTTGGTTTTAAGAAGTACCTGACTAATCCAGACTAAACCCGTGGCCTATAATCTAATTATGGAGGTGGGCAATGTGTGGACCATGTGAAACTCTCCTTCCACCTCTCATACCCTTCTATGTTTTCACAAACGCACAGATTACAATGTAATTTCAACGAAGACTCAATATTGAATAGGAATATGCCATTTGAATGTGAGGATGTGGCATACCACTGATCCATTTCATTCATTCACACAAATCCATTGGCAAGGGCTGCAAGGTAGCAGTTTAGCCTTGCCAGGTTTTAAAGCTATATTTAGCAAGTGTACCCTGCTCCCTCCTTAACTGAGACTGAACCTGGGTCCTGCTGTACTAAAGCATTCACTACACAAACACCTTCACCTACCAGGGAGACAGGGTTTTTTTTGTGAACTGAATTGTGATAGTTTTTATTTGCATTTTAGCTAAATATGGGGCCAACGCTATTCTGGGCGTTTCGCTGGCTGTGTGTAAAGCTGGAGCTGCAGAGAAAGGAGTGCCCCTTTATCGTCACATTTCCCATCTTGCGGGCAACACACAGGTCATCCTGCCTGTTCCAGTAAGTCTCCACTTCAGAGCAGTTTTGAACAATTATAAGATGGTTTTCTGCAGTTCTGCAAAGCAAGTTGGTTTCCACACTTTGTTGAGGGAGCTGGGGTTCCTTTGTTTTGGTGAAGTCTTTATTCCCATCAGGGACAGAGCCACCAATTCCGACCACTTGTTGGCCGTTTCCTTCCTCATGGGATGGCAACATCGCTGCTGCGTTTGGATTGGACTGTGCACCAAGTTTGCTCTGTTGGTCGTTGTAGATTTATTGACTCTCCCAATTGCCAAAATGCAGTTTGCTGATCAGAGATTTTGAAAGTAAGCGTTTTCTATTAGATTTTGCCCGTGATTTGCCAGTACCAGATCCTTTGTACACATGCAAAGGAAAGCTGATTAGCCTGAATTACAAGGTGCTGTAGCTGTTGAGGTATCCAGACCTTGTCTCGTGTTACAAAAACCTTGTGTTACAGCTCATTAAGAATTTATTGAGGACCCCAAGGCCCTGTTCAAGTGCAGCACACTGTATATATTGCGCTGGGCCATGTAGGCATATATTTATGGGCACTTAAGTAACCAAATACTGATGTTTCAATTAAGGCTGAGAACTGTTCCCATCCAGTGAAATATGACCTCCATTTGCCAAAAGGAACGTTGCATTGATTGATTCCTTTGGGGTAAGTTCAGAAACATTGCCAAGCTCTTGATTGAAGGATAGGGATAGATAATTCTTCATTTCAGTAGTTTAATTCTTTCCTCCTAATTATGCCACTTGAGAATAGCTGTTTCACGCTGTACACAGAGACTCCCAGCTAAGCACTTCCAGAGTCTGGGAAGCAAGTGGTGCAGTGTTAGTTCCATGCGTTAAGGTGGACAGGATTGGAATGGGTTGTGTAGCTTAATGCTAGAGAATATTTTCATGGTATATTGCTGTATATGATGATGTGACACTGACCATCAGCAGACACATGCTATTGAGACTGAGGGGACAGAATGAAATAACTGTTTTTGAAGGCTGTAATAAAAAGATTGGTTCTGTCTATTAATATGTAAATACTGGAACACCAAAGAACCAGGCAATATTCTCCCTTTGTTAAAGCAGTGGTAGACTCAGAACAATTGCAGTTTAGTCCAACAAAGCAGCCTCTGCAGTGTAGGTATGAACCTCAACGCTCAAACCTTATGGTAGGCAGCATCGATGTGCGCGGAGCAATATAGAGTTTTTAATTCATGAAGTCGGTCAATCCAAGTGTCAAGCTCAAACCAAATTGTGATGGTCATTTCTGGATGGAGGGAATCAGAATCCCTTTCATATGAAGTTGAAGTATTCAACTTCAGGTTTCTTCAGATGTTTCCTTGGGTCAAGGAAAGTAAAAGGAAAAGGGGAAGAAGATTACATGAAGGTGCAACTCCAACTTTGGGAGGTGCAGGCCACTTTTCGTGATGGTACAGATTTGACTTTGGGAGTGAAGCTAGATTGACCAGGGTTTGGTCAAAGTCTGGTGGTGGTTCCAGGCTGAAAGAGATTTTTTTACTGTAAGTGTTGGCCCTTTTGGCATTGCAGATAGGATTTTCCATAGTAGGCTTGAAAGAAGATTCTCTAGTTCTGGGTTGCATCAGAAGAGTGGCTTGCATTATTCCAGCCACTGATAACTCCGATGTAACATTGTCTGTTTATTTCACCAGGCCTTCAATGTGATAAATGGTGGATCTCATGCTGGTAACAAGTTGGCCATGCAGGAGTTCATGATCCTACCGATTGGTGCTGCCAACTTCAGGGAAGCCATGCGCATTGGCGCTGAGGTGTACCACAACTTGAAGAATGTCATCAAGGACAAGTATGGGAGGGATGCAATTAATGTTGGTGATGAGGGTGGCTTTGCACCCAACATCTTGGAAAACAAGGAAGGTAAGTTAACACATTTTTAATCCATGCTTTAACAGTGAAAGACCACTATCTTGATCAAAGTTTGGGAGAAGATTTGTAGCTCGGGTGCTCGTTGTTGTGGTTCTGTTCGCTGAGCTGGGAATTTGTGTTGCAGACATTTCGTCCCCTGTCTAGGTGACATCCTCAGTGCTTGGGAGCCTCCTGTGAAGCGCTTCTGTGCTGTTTCCTCCGGCATTTATAGTGATTTGTACCTGCCGCTTCCGGTTGTCAGTTCCAGCTGTCCGCTGCAGTGGCCGGTATATTGGGTCCAGGTCGATGTGCTTATTGGTTGAATCTGTGGATGAGTGCCATGCCTCTAGGAATTCCCTGGCTGTTCTGTGTTTGGCTTGTCCTATAATAGTAGTGTTGTCCCAGTCGAGTTCATGTTGCTTGTCATCTGAGTGTGTGGCTACTAAGGATAGCTGGTCGTGTCGTTTCGTGGCTAGTTGGTGTTCATGGATGCGGATCGTTAGCTGTCTTTCTGTTTGTCCTATGTAGTGTTTTGTGCAAAACCCTAGCCAGAGAAACAATAGCCAACCTGCTGGTCATACAGAACAGGCAACAAGACGGGGAACCTATCAACAAAGACAGCATACTCAAACTACTGGACCTGTGCCTCACAACACACTTCACATACAACAACCAAATATATGAACAAATCAACGGCACACCCATGGGCTCACCCATCTCTGGACTTATAGCAGAAGCGGTAATGCAAAGGTTAGAACAAACAGTCTTACCGCAAATTCAACCCAAACTCTGGGTCAGATATGTGGATGACACCTTTGTAATCATTAAAAACACAGAAATAGAGAACACACACCGGATCATCAACGCCACACTCACAGGAATCCGATTCACTAGAGAGGAAGAAAAGGACAACCAACTCCCATTCCTAGACGTGATGGTACAGAGAACACCTAACGGAGAATTCACCACAAAGGTATACAGGAAAGCCACACACACAGACCAAGTCCTGAACTACGAAAGCAACCACCCCAACACACACAAAAGAAGTTGCATCAAGACACTATTCAAAAGAGCCACAACACACTGCAGTACACCAGAACTGCAAAAAGAGGAAGAGGAACAGCTATACAGTGTATTCGCCAAAAATGGATACCCCCGTAATTTCATCAACAGATGCCTAAGGGAAAGACAACGGAACGAGGACATGCCACAACCCAAGGACTAGCCACACTACCATACATCAAGAGCATTTCTGAACTGACAGCCAGACTACTGCGACCAATAGGACGCATAATAGCACACAAACCAACAGCCACTCTCAGACAACAACTCACCAGGACGAAGGACACGATACCCAGCATGAGCAAAACCAATGTAGTGTACAAAATCCCATGCAAGGACTGCACAAAACACTACATAGGACAAACAGGAAGACAGCTAACGATCCGCATCCGTGAACACCAACTAGCCACGAAACGACACGACCAGCTATCCTTAGTAGCCACACACTCAGATGACAAGCAACATGAACTCGACTGGGACAACACTACTATTATAGGACAAGCCAAACACAGAACAGCCAGGGAATTCCTAGAGGCATGGCACTCATCCACAGATTCAATCAATAAGCACATCGATCTGGACCCAATATACTGACCACTGCAGCGGACACCTGGAACTGACAACCGGAAGCGGCAGATTCAAACCACTATAAATGCCGGAGGAAACATCACAGAAGCACTTCACAGGAGGCTCCCAAGCACTGAGGATGTCACCTAGACAGGGGACGAAATGTCTGCAACACAAATTCCCAGCTCGGCGAACAGAACCACAACCACTATCTTGAGCAGCTATAAGAATGTTCTTTTTAACTGATGCAAATGAAAGGCTGGATTCTGAGCGTAAATGGTTTGGATAAAGAACAACTTTATATCCTTATGCTTTATTTATATAGCACCTTTTCATGACACAACTCTAAGAGCTTTACAGCTAATGAAGTACTTAAAAGTGTCATCACTGTTACAATACAGGCAAATGCAGGAGCTAACTAAAACACAGCAAAGTCCCACAAACAACAATAGGAAGAAATAACTTGATGTTAGAGTTTCAGGGTTTGAAAGTATAGAGGGAGATTTCCTGGACTCTTCCTTGGTACCATGGGGAGTTTTACATTGTTCAGATGGACAGATGATTATTGCAGAAAAGCAGCCTCTCCAACAATACACTCCTTCCATAATCGATCAGGATCGTATGCTGTGGATTTGATTAGGAAGTGAATTCAAACTTCTTCAGTTTAGTTGCTGATTGTGTATAAAGTCTGAGATTTTAAATCCCCTGTTTTAAATCATTTTGGACCGTCATGGATTTGATATTGGGCATCCTCGTGTAGTTGGATTTTGGAAGTTCAAAAGAGTTCCTCAGATTGTACAAGCCACAATAAACTTCTTTTGAAATGCAGCTCGTTAAACACAAGCTTGAATATAAAATGTGTAAGTTTGGCACGGTTGAAGAATGCTGAACTATTGACCTGCTAGATCTCCTTGAGTGCTGAATCTGCAAGACTGGCAAAGCAGCTGTCAACTAGCGATAGCTTACTGCTGCATGGAACACAAGATATATTGCAAAGGCTCTGCCTTGGTTTTAACTTCTGATGCGTTTATACAGCCAGCTTGTAATGATGATTATACGTTGATCAGAATGTGCAAACTGCATGTTAGCTTAAATTGCCATCTGAATTCGAGTTTAAGTTTAAGAATTAACAGTGTGATTTAATAATACCTTGCACTTATTCCAGATGCTGGAGATGAAATGTGTCCAAAACTGTCCCAACACCCCAATCTAGGTTTTATTTTCTTCAATTGTATTGTGCTGGAGTTTGCAATTCCTAATAGAGGTTTGTAATAATTCCATAATCCAGCATTCTCTGGTCTAGCAAACTCCACAGCCTGTCATCCACAATATTTGCAGATTCACTGCTACTGAAATTGTACAGTACACCAAGAAGGATTTCCAGGCATTTTGAGGCTGGAAGGGCAGTTTAAAGCAGAGTTCCCACCAGGTAACTACAGTAAAGAAAGTGGAATAGAGAAGGGGAGTTTTAAAAAACTAAATATCAGATTTACAAACTTCTTTGCCCTGTCAGCACTCTCTCTGTATCTCTGTAACTTGTTTCCAGCTCCAAGCTGCTGCGGCACTCAACAACCAATCACATGGTTTTTGGTGACAAAAGACCCCTATCATTACTAGCTCAGACCAATCAATTTCTTGTTGCCACCTTGAGTTGTATCAGAACACACCCTTGACTCCAGACTGTTTGCAACCTGAACTCCAATTACATGTTCAAACAGTTGTTTATAAATTACAGATATAAGACATTTAACCCACTCTATCCCAAGGGCAATTGCAGCAATTGTTTCATGTGGAGTATTCTGTGTGGAGTAGAACATAGGCAATATGAGAGCATGTAGAACTCGTTGGTGTGCGTATCTGTTAGGATTACCTTTTCTTCAATCGTGGCTTGTACAGAAGACAACAGACTCTAAACTCAAAAATACCTTGCACTTCCTCAAGTCGCAATGCTTCAGAACTAATTATAAATATTTTATAATCAGCTTGGTCAGAGATATTATTATACACCTCTGGAGCGAGTGGTCTTTGAACACAGATTTCCTGACTCAGAGGTAGGGATACTTCCACTGCATCACCAAAAGCCCACCAGTTTTGTAAGAATGAAAAGAACTAATTATATTCTTCTTAAATAAATAGCCAAATAGATGAGGAGAGGAATGGCCAGTTAATGCTCTCGTGTTAAGGAGTAAGTATTGGTTGGGATGTGAGGATTGTGTCTTTTTATGTTTATGCTTGTATAAAACTGTGTACTGAAATGCGGAAGAATCGCTTTTAAAACCAGTGTTTGAAATAGCAACAGTATTTATAGAAACAGTGCGGGCAAAAGGCAGTTGGCAGTAAGTCATGATGCTGATTTGTTAGAGCCGGTGCAGAGATAGAGTGGGTTAAATGTCTTATATCTGTAATTTATAAACAACTGTTTGAACATGTAATTGGAGTTCAGGTTGCAAACAGTCTGGAGTCAAGGGTGTGTACTGATACAACTCAAGGTGGCAACAAGAAATTGATTGGTCTGAGCTAGTAATGATAGGGGTCTTTTGTCACCAAAAACCATGTGATTGGTTGTTGAGTGCCGCAGCAGCTTGGAGCTGGAAACAAGTTACAGAGGTACAGAGAGAGTGCTGACAGGGCAAAGAAGTGTGCAATCTTCTCCCAGCCCCAGAAGTTGCCTGTTTTCTGCAGTAAAATACTCAGGTTAAATTTGAACAAAATCTGTTACTTTTCCTGCAGCAGTCTCTAAGCTGTGAGTTTTGATAAATTTTCCAAGTGGATCAGGTATTCTGCACTTCTTACAAATCAGTGGAAGCTGCCAGAAAGAGACAATTGAACAACTGGCCAGCCCAAAAAGGATCATCTCGACATCGGAACCGGGGAGCAAAGGTCACTGACCTGACCTGACTTCAGTTTTTCTACCACTTTCTCTACTTGTAGTGGAGATTAGTGGGTTTTCGATGAGGAGATGTTGTGAGGGAGGGGTTGGAAATGGTTGTTGTGACATTTTTCCTCTTCAGCTTAACAGCTGTTAAGATCAGCTGACCTGTGTTCCTGACCTGTAGGACATTGTGTTCAATTAGCCCTCTTTCACTCATTGGATCATTGTGGAAACCATAAACCTTATTGCACCTCACCAATTGGTAGATTCTACACATTTTGCTGGTTAATTCTGATGCTCATGGCAAAAAAATTAAAGTGCTGCTTATTGTCAGCTGTAGCTGTGAGCTGTAGTCTCTCAAGCAACTTATTTTCCTGAATTGGAGATGCCAGTGTTGGACTGGGGTGTAGAAAGTTAAAAATCACACAAGACCATGTTATAGTCCAACAGGTTTAATTGGAAGCACACTAGCTTTCGGAGCGACGCTCCTTCATCAGGTGATAGTGGAGGGCTCAATCCTAACACACAGGAATTTATTTCCTGAGGATGCACAACAGGACCTTAAAGCAATGTAATGTGTTAAAAAAAATTAAAATTCTGAATGGTGTTCTTTGTACTGTAAAATAAGTAATAAGTGAGTCAATGAGGTTTATGAATTGAAAGACACTTTCAAAGGTTAGTGTAATTTCACTGTCAGAGGAATAATTGCATTCGAATGTCAAGGTTGGGGAATAGAAAATATGTGTTTTTTTTTCATGCTATTGAAATATTAGGTTAGCCAAGTTTTTCCTGAGTTCACGCCTGTAAATCAACCAAACTCTCCATTCCTGTTTACCTCAACCTGCTAATGCAAGGATTACCTTAAAGCTGAACATTTTATTTCCGTCACTGATCATTCATACCAGCTGATATTTAGACTACAGGCTTCGAAAAGATTACAGTTTATAACACAGTGCGAATGCAGTGAGTAACGAACCTTGGCCAAGATACAAACTGTTGTTTTCTCTCTCTGTCTGTCTCAATAGTGTGGGGCAAATCAATGTTTTTCTACGTCTGCTGCTTGTAAACTATTGATCATGTCTGCGATGTTTTCAAACTTGGATTCATTGCAGGAAAGTGTTACAGAAACCGACTAAATGTTGAAAATTGTTGGGAATAAAAATTGAATGACTTTATAAAAATTATCTGTCAAGAGGAGGAACAACTTGGTATCGCCTTAAACTGCCTTGACCTTACCGAAATCGTTTTGCTCTGCAGCAAAATAGGAATAGGTTGTCCCATTGGTTCATGATTCAGTCTCTAAAGGTCACAGAGATCTCCAGCATAATAAGCATTGCTCTTGTCTGATTTAGCTAACCTCATTGATACAGGAAAGATGCAATTAGCAACAGCACTATAAATCATGAGGGCCATGGATAGGGTAAATACAAAGAACAAAGAAAATTACAACACAGGGACAGGCCCTTCGGCCCTCCAAGCTTGCGCCGATCCAGATTCTCTAATTAAACCTGTCTCCTATTTTCCAAGGATCTGTATCCATCTGCCCATTCATATATCTGTCTAGATATGTCTTAAATGACACCATTGTGCCCACCTCTACCAACTTCACTGGCAATGCATTCCAGGCACCCACCAACCTCTGTGTAAAGAACTTTCCACGCATATCGCCCTTAAATTTTTCCACTTTTCCCCTCTCATCTTGAACCTGTGACCCCTAGTAATTGAGTCCCCCACTCTGGGGAAAAAGCTTCTTGCTATCCACCCTGTCTCTATCTCTCATGATTTTGTAGACCTCAATCAGGTACCCTCTCAACCTCCATCTTTCTAATGAAAATAATTATAATCTACCCAACCTTTCTTCACCCTCCATGCCAGCAACATCCTGGTGAGCCTCCCCTGCACCCTCTTCATAGCATCCACATCCTCTGGTAATGTGGTGACCAGAACTGTACACAAACCAAAGTCCTATACAACTGTAACATGACCTGCCAACGCTTGTGCGCAATATCCCGTCCAATGAAGGAAAGCATGCTGTACGCCTTCTTGACCACTCTATCGACCTCTGTTGCTACCTTCAGGGTACAATGGACCTGACCACACAGATCTCTCTGTATATCAATGTTTCCCCAGGGCTTTTCCATTTATCGTATAGTTTGCTCTAGAATTGGATCTTCCAAAATGCATCACCTCGCATTTGCCCGGACAAGGTCTTTTCCCTGGGGTGGGGGAGTCCAGAACTAGAGGGCATAGGTTTAGGTTGAGAGGGGAAAGATTTAAAAAGGACATTAGGGGCAATGTTTTCATGCAGAGGGTGGTGCGTGCATGGAATGAGCTGCCTGGGGAAGTGGTGGAGGCTGATACAGTTTGCAACATTTAAAAGGCACCTGGATGGGTATGTGAATAGGAACTGTTTAGAGGGATATGGGCCAAGTGCTGGCAAATGGGCCTAGATTAATTTAGGATATCTGGTCAATGTGGATGAGTTGGAGCGAAGGGTCTGTTTCCATGCTGTATATCTGTCTCTATGACTTCCCAGATTGAGAGAGCGAGAAATCACTTATGGCCCCATATTGAAATACCCTGTTGGACGTAACAACCAGCTGAGGGCTTGATTGTGGTGTCCAGCACAGTTGGAGAGCATTTTCATTGAAGCTCATGTATAAATTCACCTGAAGCCAAGGTGCAGCAGGGTGACTGGTGCTGAGAGTTGCTGGCTAGCCTTTATTCACTTTGGTGACAAAGATGTAAGGACCTCCATGAGTATTGAATCTGTATCTGTCCCTTCATAGTTGTGGTGCTCCAACATACTGCAGTGCTTTGTTAAAGGAAAACAACATATTCTTCAATATTAACCCAAATGTCAGGATGTACCAGACCACTTTTTTGCTCCTGATTGTGGTTATTTGCCTTATCCATAACATTTTACTGTAATTCCAAAGTAAACTGGAGATTGATACATTAGAAACCATTTTCTCAGCTCAGCTACAATGTTCGTTCTTGCTGTTGTACTATTCCAAGTGCCTTAGTGCCTTAGCTAGGTGGCCATTCTTCAAATACAGTGTGGAGCTGGAAAAAGTCAAAAATCACACAACACCAGGTTATAGTCCAACTGGTTTATTTGGAAACACTAGCTTGCAGAGTACTGCTCCGAAGGAACTTACAAATAAATCTGTAGGGCTATAATCTGGTGTTGTGTGATGTTTGACTTTGTCTACCCCAGTCCAACAACCGCACCTCCACATCAGAGCTGGGCAAAACACAGCAGGTCAAGCAGCATCCGAAGAACAGGGGAGTCGATGTTTCGGGTTGGAACCTTATAGGTCCTGATGAAAGGTTAAAAATTGAAATGTTGACTCCCCCTGCACCTCAAATGCTGCTTGACCTGCTGTGCTTTTTCCAGCTCCACACTGTATCGACTGACTTTTCAGCATCTGCAGACCTCACTATCTCCATTCAAAAAAGCTAGTAACTTTTGACCGGGAGCTGAGGCAGCAGCCAATGTTCCAAAGTGACCATTATCAAATAGCCTTCAGCAGAAAGTCACTGTGACCCAGTGTGGAAGGTCCACTAGTGATCAGGGTTAGAAATTTTGTCTGGCAATTTTTCTCCCCTTGGTGGTGCCTTAGCAAAATCAAGTTGCAAATACTTTTGAGATTAGGCTGCTCAGATTTTGACTTTCTTTTACAGCTTTAGAACTGCTGAAACTCGCCATTGAGAAAGCTGGCTATTCGGACAAGGTTGTGATCGGAATGGATATAGCAGCCTCCGAATTCTTCCGTGATGGGAAATATGACTTGGATTTCAAATCCCCACCTAATCCCAACCGTTACGTTACCCATGACAAGCTGATCGAACTTTACTCGAGTTTCATTAAAAATTACCCTGGTAAGACTCAACAGTGCTTAGCCCAACAGTGGCTGTATCTCTGAATTAAATCTCTTTATGGTAACATCACTTTAACTTTTGTTCAAATCTACGAACTCGTTGCTCTGGTAAAAATTTGCTAAGCTCAAATGGCTTTGTATTTCATCAATAGTGCTTAACTCACTGGACCATTGCTGATTCCAGCAACAGATTACATCTTTGAATCATTATCCATATGTTCATAAGATATAGGAAAAATATTAGGCCATTCAGCCCATTATATCTCCTCTGCCATTCGATCATGGCTGAAATGCTCCTCACCCCCATTTTCCTGCCTTCTCCCCATAACCCTTCAACCCATTACCAATAAAAAAATCAGTTGAACTCCTCCTTAAATTTACTCACTGTCCCAGCATCCACCGCACTTTGGGAATAGCGAATTCCACAGATTCACAACCCTTTGGGAGAAGCAATTTCTCCTCAACTCTGTTTTAATCTGCTTCTATGATCTCTCGTCCTAGAATGCCCCACAAAAGGAAGCATTTGCTCCATGTCTGTTTTATCCATATTTTTAACTATTCCTTAAACTTTATGGGTCAGCTACTGTAGAGTAGATGTTAATGTCAAAATATTTTTTAACTTGATTGTGTCATCTTCAGTATTGATGGAAAGGTTCCATGATTAACAATATGGCTCACAGTAACAGTTTGGTTTTTGTACCTGATAATCGATCTGAGTCATGTGGAACAAGGAAAGGAACATTGTTAGAATGGAAGCACTGATTCTATTCCCTATGTGTGGTTTATCTAATGTGAAGGATGTCTCTCCTTCACCAGTTTTCAATTTAAAGTTGGCTGTTTACAGGTTACTTATTACTATGTAATCTGGTCTCTCAGAAGCACTGGGGGTTAGGAAATCGAATTCACACTTGCTTGATTACCTACTGACCTAAAATGCAAGCTCAATATTGCCTGAGGCACAATTTGTACAATAGATTGTGTCAATCTCATTCTTTACAGCAGCAGATTTCATTTTTCGAAATCTATATTCGGCGAATAAGTTAACTCCCCCTCTCCTGAGAAATACTGTACTTACATTAGGAGGTAGCCTCGATTCTTTTCACCTCAGACATACATGTTTTATTAACTTTTTTATCAATCATGGGATGAAGAGCAGGTAATATGGGTTGTGTTACAAAGGTTTAAAATGCCCGCACCGAGTAGACAAATTCCTGTCAAATGATGCACAGAAGTAGATTCTCCAGCAACGGGAGCAAAGTGGTTTCAAGCTAAAAAATACTAGCATTTGCTGACTCATCAAATAGCTCAATGAATGGCAGGACACTAGGAAACTCAGAGGAATCTTGGGGTGCTCGTCCACAGATCCCTGAAGGTGGTAGGACAGGTTAATAAGTTATTTAAGAAGACATACAGGACATTTGCCTTTATCCATCATGGCATAGGTTATAATTAGATTAGATTAGATTACTTACAGTGTGGAAACAGGCCCTTCGGCCCAACAAGTCCACACCGCCCCGCCAAAGCGCAACCCACCCATACCCCTACCCCTACGTTTACCCCTTCACCTAACACTACGGGCAATTTAGCATGACTAATTCACCTGACCTGCACATCTTCAGACTGTGGGAGGAAACCGGAGCACCCGGAGGAAACCCACGCAGACACGGGGAGAATGTGCAAACTCCACACAGTCAATCGCCTGAGGCGGGAATTGAACCCGGGTCTCTGGCGCTGTGAGGCAGCAGTGCTAACCACTGTGCCACCGTGCCACCCACAATCAAGGTTATAAGAATAGGGAGATTATATTGGAGCCTGTATAGAACTTTGATTAGGTCACATCTGGAGAGTACAGCCATAGAGTCATAGAGATGTACAGCATGGAAACAGACCCTTCGGTCCAACACGTCCATGCTGACCAGATATCCCAGCCCAATCTAGTCCCACCTGCAAGCACCCGGCCCATATCCCTCCAAACCCTTCCTATTCATATACCCATCCAGATGCCTCTTAAATGTTGCAATTGTACCAGCCTCCACCACATCCTCTGGCAGCTCATTCCATACACGTACCACCCTCTGTGTGAAAAAGTTGCCCCGGTGGGTCTCTTTTATATCTTTCCCCTCTCACCCTAAACCTATGTCTTCTAGTTCTGGTCGCCCTGACCCCAGGGAAAAGACTTTGTCTATTTATCCTACTGTGTGCAGTTCTGGTCACTCCACTGTAGGAAGAGTGTGATTGCACTGGAGAGGATATTACCTAGGATGGAGCATTTAGCTCTGAACAGAGACTGGATAAGCTCAGGTTGTTGTCTTTGAAGGAGAGAAGGTTGAGGGGGAACTGATTGAAGTGTATCAGATTGAGGGCCATAGACAAGGTGGATAGAAAGCAGCTGTTCCCTTTTGTTGAAGGGTCAAGAACAAGGGAGGTTTTGAGGGGATTTGAACCATTATTTCAGCCAGAGCGTGGTGGGGGTCTGGAACACACTGCCTAGGAGAGTAGTTGAGGCAGGAAACCTCACAATCTTTAAAAAGTACTTGAATGAACACTTGAAGCATCATAACATTCAAGGTTATGAGCTATGTGTGAGGAAGTGGGATGTGTATAGGTAGTATATGTTTAGCCAATGGGCTGAAGGTCCTTCTCTGTACTGTATGATTCTATAAACTGTGCTGCAGCAAAGGTATTTGGTGTTAGTGAAAAACTGTTGCAAGATTGGAAGAAGAAGAAATCTGCCCTGAAGAAGATGGCCAAGACTAAACAAACTGAGACCAGGGATCAGTCACTGGCCTGATTCTGAGAGGTAGGGATCAGATTGGGTGCTAGAAAATCATCAGAACAGTTACATGGTTATCTGAAATGCACTGCATATTTACACTTTTAAGTGGGCCAAATTAAATCCCAAATCTGTCCAAGATTTCAGAGTAGACAGGCAAGAGACTGGAAGCACACAGCAGGACAGGAAACATCAGGAGGTGGAGAAGTCAACGTTTCAGATGTAACCCTTCTTCTGGACTCCTGAAAGATTTCAAAGTGCCCATTGGTTATTGTAGTCATAGAATATATAGAACGTAAGGGCGGCACGGTGGCTCAGTGGTTAGCACTGCTGCCTCACAGCGCCAAGGACTCAGGTTCGATTCCAGTCTCGGGCAACTGACTGTGTGGAGTTTACACGTTCTCCCAGTGTCTGCATGGGTTTCCTCTGGGTGCTCCGGTTTCCTCCCACAGTCCAAGGATGTGCAGGTCAGGTGAAATGGCCATGCTAAATTGTCCATAGGGATAGGTGCATTAGTCAGGGGTGAATGTAGGGGAATGGGTCTGGGTGGGTTGCTCTTCGATGGGTCGGTGTGGACTTGTTGGTCCGAAGGGTCTGTTTCCACACTGTAGGGAATCTAATCTAATTATAAATATCTAGCGTCACATCAAAGGTTCAGAAACTACCAAAAGAGCTCTGCTAAACTTACCGGTTTCCAATAATTCATCTTCAGACAGTTCCAAAAACGCAAGCCTCATTATGCTGCATCAGCAACACTAATGAAATGCCCAGGACTTTGGATATGACAAGGAACTAGCCACTGGAGTGGAAAGGTTTGAAAATCATTCAAGTGAAATCTACAAGTTGAAAAGAAGACAAGGTTTATGGTTGAACTACTCTGCAAGTCTGATGGAACAAAAGTCAAGCCTGTGCTTGGATAACAATACTGAAAATCATGTAAAATCAAACAAAAAGCTGCAGGTAGTGAAGGTCAAAAGCAGACGTTGCTGGAGAAACCTAGCAGGTCTGGCAACATCTGTGGAGAGAGAAACAGAGTTAACGTTTTGAGTACAGTGACCCTTGTTCAGAACCAAAGTTCTGAAGAGGGTCGCTGTACTCAAAACATTAACTCTAGTTTTCTCCATGGATGCTGCCAAACCTCCTGAGCTTCTCCAGCAATTTCAAAAGGCCATAGATGAGTGCCTGTGGGTGAGTGCCTGAATAAGTCACTTGAGGAATATGCTCAGACTGTATGGAATAGTCAGGTGGTTATTGAAGGGAAAAAACCTTCACAGCATGAAAGAGTGGAAGTATGTTTACTGCCCCCGTTTGATGTCTCACTGGGTTTCATCATCAAGTTGTGGGATGTATCTCTGTCGTCAGATTGGGTGAAACATGATGTTTTGTTGTGAAAGGATGATTCTGAGTTAAGTCATCAGATCTGATCCAAAATGAGGTCCCCAAAATTATATCATCGGTGAAATGACTTGAATGAAATCAATGAAAGCTGTGCATCAGATGTTGAAATCAATGTGATTGATTTTTTTAATGCTTTGATTGTGGTTAATGTTAGTTCATTTCTCAAATTGGTTCAATAACATGCATCATATTGATTTTAATTTGACTACTGGTCGGGTTTTTCTCATGTTACAAAATAGTGACCACCTACACCACCACTGGTGGCTAACACTTTACGCACTACATGTAAGTTGACTGCTGCCCTTGGGAGGATTTTCCAAGACATCACAAGTTGACTTATACAAGAAGATCTTTAGTAATGAGTATAGTACAAGAAAATATGTTTAGAATTCAGACGTTTGAAGCAGCATTTGAGATTTGAAGGGAGTTGAATGTTGAAGGGGAGGTGAGTAGAAATTATTCCCATAAGACAATGGGCTCATGAAATAGAATATAAGGAGTTGATTTCATGGACATTTGCACTTTATTCTCTAGTTCTAAACATGGAGAGGTAGGATAAAAGAAAACAAGGTCACAAACTACAGTTTGATGTTGCACCACCTTCCTACTCCATCCTCAAAAAGCAAAAAAAGGACTTTTTCATTTAAATTAGGGTTTGAGCTGTTTGAGATGAAAGCATTACACAATTAATGCTGCAGGAAGCTGTGTCTGATAGACCCATTTGGACTTTTTCTTGTTCTGGATTTAATTGATTCTTAAATTTTTATTTTGTGCAATAATGTTGTCCTTAACTGTGTGAAGAGATTCAGAAACAAACATAACTCTGCTTTGCAGTTGTCTCTATCGAGGATCCTTTTGACCAAGATGATTGGGCAGCCTGGAAACAATTCACAGCTCAAACAACAATCCAAGTGGTTGGTGACGACTTGCTTGTGACAAATCCCACTCGTATTGCGAAAGCTGTTGCAGAGGGAGCCTGCAACTGCCTGCTGCTCAAAGTGAACCAGATTGGCTCCGTCACCGAGTCCATTGAAGCGTGAGTTAGTGTGTGTGTGAGTGCGCACACATGTGTACGTGGGTGTGTGCCTGTGTGTGTGTGTGTGTGTGTGTCAGTGAAGTTGGTTAGTTCAAGTGTCCAACCTGCTAATCCCACATTAACACATAATATGGATAACACGACTGGCATGGGTTCAGTTCCTGTTTCAGCCGACACTTGGATTCACCTTCTCACCTGTCCCATGCTTGATGTAGAGTGGTAGTGTTCAAGTTTATATTACCAATTGAGGATGGGAATATCAAATACTGGAGGGTGTAGGTTTAAGGTGAGGAGGAAACTTTTTTTTACACAGAGTGTAGTAGGTGCCTAGAACAACCTGCCAGGGGAGGTAGTAGACACAAAAAAAATACTGCAGATACTGGAATTCAAAGTAGACTAGCTAGAAGAACACAACAAGTCAGGCAGCATCAGGAGGTGAAGAAGCCCTTATTCTGAGTATAACCCTCCCCGTAACGTCGACTTCTTCAACTCCCGATGCTGCCTGGGAAGTGGTTGAAGCAGATACAACAGCAAAGTTTAAAAGGGGCATTTAGACAGACAAATGAACAAGCAGGGATTAGAAGCTTACAGACTGTGTAAGCAAATAGGATTATTTTAGAATCGCATCATGATTGGCATAGACATGGTGGGCCAAAGGGCCTGTTCCTATGCTGTACTGTTCTGTAATAGTTTCACTCTCTCTAATAGAGAGGCCTCTCTATGATCAATGGCTTATTACCTACCTATCTTATTTACTGTGGCAAAAGCTTCCCAGTTGTGCAGAAACACCCAGCTAGCAGAGAAGATCTTGGAAAAGGTGAGCAAAACTGGGCTCAGATTTGAGTGGAAGGGCACAGAGTCTACAGAGAGAATGTTCCAGAGTACATGATCTAAATGACTGAAGGTATGGCTACTACTGTCACAGTGCGGGGAGGCCGGAAGAACAGATGCCAGTATCTGAGAAATGGAAAATTCTGAAGCAGTCCAAGACCTTGGAGAGTCGAGAAGAGGCAGTGTCACAAAGGGATTTAAACGCACAGAATATTTAGGAGGATCTAGGGTACCAGGAGCCATTATGGTTCTGAAAATGTGTTGCTGGAAAAGCGCCGCAGGTCAGGCAACATCCAAGGAGCAGGAGAATCGACATTTCGGGCATGATCCCTTCTTCAGGCTCATGCCCGAAACGTCGATTCTCCTGCTCCTTGGATGCTGCCTGACCTGCTGCGCTTTTCCAGCAACACGTTTTCAGCTCTGATCTCCAGCATCTGCAGTCCTCACTTTCTCCTCGTCATTATGGTTCTGCAAGGACAGGAGTCCTGAATGTGCAGGGGAGGAGACTGGGTAGTCAAGGGCTAGCTTGGTCACTGTTCAAAACCTGCAGAATGAATAGCTAATCAGGGGAGAATTGCAATAGTCAAGTCAGAGGAATAAGATCATTTGAGATTTTTGGTTTTGTGAATAAAAACTGCAAAATTTTGCATCATACATCTTTCATGACTGCAGGACTACTGAACAATACTTAAAACATTGTTTCAGGTAGGTGCTGACTGTTCACAATTTGTAAAGCTTTGGGGAAGCCTGCCCTAGTTTCAGAAAGTAAACTTTTTGTGAAATTCTTTTCATGTTGAAATGTCAGAATGCACCAATTTGATTGTGTAAGGAGAGGCTTCGGGTAACGTACATTGTAATGAATCTAGAATTGTTGTATTATTTTTAAATGAAAGGTAACAGAGTAGCTTTTTTGGAAACTCTCCTGTTACATGTCCCTCACCTCTCCTAATATGAAATTGTATCACTGGCAAAATAACATAAGAAATAAGAGCATGAGTAGGTCATTTGGCCTAGATTAGAGTGGTGCTGGAAAAGCACAGCAGGTCAGGCAGCATCCGAGGAGCAGGAAAATCGACGTTTCGGGCAAAAGCCCTTCATCATAGCTTTAAATTAAGGGGGGGTAGATATAGGACTGATGTTAGGGGTAGGTTCTTCACTCAGCGAGTCGTAAGTTCATGGAATGCCCTGCCAGTAGCAGTAGTGGACTCTCCCTCTTTATGGGTATTTAAACGGGCATTGGATAGGTGTATGGAGGATAGTGGGTTAGTGTAGGTTAGGTGGGCTTTGATCGGCGCAACATCGAGGGCCGAAGGGCCTGTACTGCGCTGTATTCTTCTATGTTCTATGTTCTATCAGGAATGATGAAGGGCTTTTGCCCAAAGCATCGATTCTCCTGCTCCTCAGATGCTGCCTGACCTGCTGTGCTTTTCCAGCACCACTCTAATCTAGACTCTAATCTCCACTATCTGCAGTCCTCAATTTGCCTAAGTCATTTGGCCCGCCAAGCCAAGTTCACGATTAGAATATAAGTTCATAAGATATAGGAGCCATTCGACCCGATTAGGCCATTCGGCCCATCAGGTCTGCTCCGCCATTCAATCATGGCTGATGTGCTCCTCACCTCCATTTTCCTGCCTTCTCCCCATAACCCTTCAACCCATTACCAATTAAAAATCAGTCGAACTCCTCCTTAAATTTACTCACTGTCCCAGCATCCACCGCACTTTGGGAATAGCGAATTCCACGGATTCACAACCCTTTGGGAGAAGTAATTTCTCCTCCACTCTGTTTTAAATTTGCTATCCCCTTATCCTAAGACTTGGAATGCCCCACAAGAGGAAGCATCCACTCCACGCCTACTTTATCCATACATTTTATCACCTTGAATACCTCAATTTGATCTCCCCTCATTCTTTTAAAAAATTTTGGTTATGACCAATCTCGAACCTCAACCGCATTTTCCCAGCTGCCCCCATATTTTAGAGGAATTTGAGACATAGTATTCTCGAGTTCCAGGCTGATAAATATTCTGGGGAAATGAGTTTGAATGCTACCATGGCAGATGGTGAAATTTGAATTCAGTAAAAATCTGGAATTCAAAATTAGCCAAATGATGACCACATAGATTGTTTTTTTTTAAATCTGCTTCACTAGAGAACATAGAACATTACAGCGCAGTACAGGCCCTTCGGCTCTCGATGTTGCGCCAACCTGTGGAACCAATCTGAAGCCTATCTATCCTACACTATTCCATTTTCATCCATATGTTTATCCAATATCCATTTAAATGCCCTTAAAATTGGCAAGTCTACTACTGTTGCAGGCAGTGCATCCCACACCCTTCCTACTCTGAGTAAAGAAACTACCTCTGACCTCTGTCATCCCTCAGTTTAAACCTATGTCCCCTAGTGCTAGCCATCACCATCCGAGGAAAAAAGCTTTAGCTGTCTACCCTATTTTAACCCTCTGATTATCTTACATAATTTCTTATATGGAAGGAAATCTGCCATCCTTACCTGGTCTGGCTTACATATGACTCGAGATCTATTGCAAAGTAGTTGACTCTTGATTGCCCTCTGGAATGGCCTAGCAAACCATGCAGTTCAAGGGCAATAGGGATCATAATAAATGCTGGCCCAGCCAGCAATCCCCATGTCCTATGAATTAATAATAAAAACCCTTGATTCCCTGAGACCAAAAATCTTGTTGTCCCAGTCTTGAATGTTTCAAGGAGGGAGACTCCACAATCCCCTTGAAGCAGAGAATTCCAAAGATATATGACCCTCTGAGTGAAGTAACTCCACCTCATCTCGGTCCTCAATGAGCAGTCACCTCCTGAGACTGTGTCTCTGCAATTTAGATTCCCCTACCAGCAGGAGCACTCTGATAGCTTCTGCCCTTTTGAGCCCCTTCAGAATCTTGAGTGTTTCAGTGAGCTCGCCTCTCAGTCATTTAACAGCCAGCGATTGTCAACCTAATTTGCTCAGCCTGTAATTCTGTGAGCCTGCCTGCACCACACCGATGCAAGTAAACCTTTTAAATGTGGAGACCAAGTCTTCACAAAGCACCCAGGTGATATATCACTTCAGTGAATTGTTTAGCAAAGATTCAACTGCTCTATTTTCTTTAGGAGTTCACTTGCCAATTTGTAGTTTTTGCACACAAGATACCTTTTGGAAAGTGTCTTGAATTGCAGTTACTGGAAGGACAAAAGCTAAGTTATCAGTAGCAGGCAACAAAAATGGGCAGACAAGTTTTGTTCTTGGATAGAAGCCATATTGGACAGACTCCTGTAACAGATATCCACCTGAGATATTAATGGACATGTTTCTTTGCCAAGTATTTAATTGGATCTGCTGTGGCCTTCTATCATTTTTCCCCTTTGATTTTCCTTTCATTTTACTGAGTTTTTTTTCTTTTGTTAAGCCTTTGTTAGATTTGCAATGTAGTTTCAGTTCACGAGCCAATTTAGCTAGTTTGAGGTAAACTGTTTAATAATCCAAGATCAGGGAGTTTGTGGAAAGAAATCTGACAAACTTGCTTTGTGGGCTCTATATCTTTACTAAATAATTCTAAATTATGATTAGCTTTGGATAGTTCAGTTGGCTGGATGAACTTTTTGTGATGCAGAGTGATGCCAACAGCATGGATTCAATTCCTGCAGAAGCTGAGGTTACCATGAAGGACTCTCCTTCTCAACCTCTTCCCTCACCCAAGGCATGGTGACTCTCTGGTTAAACCACCACCAATTGTCTCTCTCTAACAAGAGAGCAGCCTAGGGTCTGGTAAGATTATGGCGACTTTACCGAAGTGCCATTAACAAGAATTCACCATGTGTTGGCCATCTGTTTCACTGAGCTCAATCAAGAGAAGATTTGAGTAAAAATAAAAGGCACCCAGCTCTTGGCCAGCCTTGAGTTTATCAGTCCTGATCTTTCACTGTTTGGAACTTGCAAATCTAGAATTGGAGCATTTCTTTATATTTGACTCAAAGCAATCTAACCATTTGAATGAAAACTAACTTATCTTCAATTTCTTGCCATCCGCAGTATCTCTGGGTACTTTGCAATTTAAGCTTTGCACAAAGTTAAAAATCACACAAAACCAGGTATAGTCCAACAGGTTTATTTGGAAGCACTAACTTTCACAGCACTGCTCCTTCATCAGGTGGCTGTCTGAAAGCTAGTACTTCCAGTTAAGTCTGTTGAACTATAAGCTGGTGTTGTGTGATTTTTAACTTTGTACACCCCAGTCCAACACCGGCATCTCAATATCATAAGCTACGCACAGTCTGGTTCTGCTTCATATCTATTGCAGCCCAAGGCTAGAAATAAACTCCAGGCAGGAGCCAGACGTATCAGATGTTGAGTATTAAATAGACTGTTGGAACTCCTGTCAGCTTCATAACTTGCAATGCTATTTAAATGAGTCCAGGCAACCCTGAGTAGCAGTAGGTGCAGTTGACGTGTGTTGGTCTTAATAGGATCAGCTTTCTAACCTGTTTGCTGTACAGGCAGTTACTGATGGCCAGGTGGCTAAAGGTGCCACCTAGTGGTAATACTTACCATTGGGTTTGTACTGAATCATCTCAACCCTTGGTCAAAAACTGCAGGAATCCATGTAAAGCTCTGTTAACTCACTTTTTAGATTAGAATCAGTCTAAACATTATGGCACAGACAACAGAACACAGGGGGCTAACACCTTCAACATCTTAGATTAGATTACTTACAGTGTGGAAACAGGCCGTTGAGCGCAATAAGTCCACACCGACCTTTCGAAGAGCCACCCATCCAGACCCATTCCCCTACATTTACCCCTTCACCTAACACTGCGGGCAATTTAGCATGGCCAATTCACCTAACCTGCACATTTTTGGACTGTGGGAGGAAACCGGATCACCTGGAGGAAACCCATGCAGACACGGGGAGATTGTGCAAACTCCACACAGACAGTTGCCTGAGGCTGGAATTGAACCCGGGTCTCTGGCGCTGTGAGGCAGCAGTGCTAACCACTGTGCCACCCACTTTTTTTTTAGACGCTGGGGTTTTTTTTATTTTGCCTTTTGTAATCTTAGGATGTTTCAAATTATCTTACAGCCAATGTTATATTAGGTTAGATTCCCTACAATGTGGAATCAGGCCCTTCGGTCCAACCAGTCCACACTGACCTTCCAAAGAGTAACCCACCCAGACCCACTACCCTCTGACTAATGCACCTATCGCTATGAGCAATTTAGTATGACCAAATTACCTGACCTGCACATTTTTGGACTGTGGGAGGAAACCCACACAGACACAGGGAGAATGTGCAAACTCCATACAGACAGTCGCCCGAGGCTGGAATCGAACCTGGGACCCTGGTGCTGTGAGGCAGCAGTGCTAACCACTCAGCTATCGTGCCACCTTAATGTGCCATCTTAACATCTTATCTGGGCTGACATCAATTATTACAGTTAACCTGAGAATGTAACTTTTTTAAAAAAAGTTTTGTGATTTACCTATGAAATAAGTGAAACCATCATGGTCATTCTAACAGATGAGAGACTTAACAAATAATCAAGGTATTTTTCAATGTATAATTTCAGTTACATCACACTGCAAACTTTTGCTATAAATTCTGACTCTTACAGTTGTGTACTCCACAACCAACTCATGGAGGAGCAGTGCTCCGAAAGCTAGTGCTTCCTAATAAACCTGTTGGACTGTAACCTGGTGTTGTGATTTTTAACCTTGTCGGCATATGGGAGCAGTCTCGGTGCCTTTTAGGTGCGGGAAGAAAATAAACAAACTGGGAGCCACCTTCTGAGTACAATTGGTAATCCTGGCAGGAAAGTAAGTGGAAACTCGCTACAGACTCCATCTAGCCATTGATAAGACAACTACTGCAGTGTGATCCAGGCCCAGGCTAGGCAAGGAAAGAAAGTAAAATCTAAAAACAAAATGCTCTTAAACATTTAGTTGGGAAAAGGATTTTACAAAATGGGTTCTCTGGGCTTGACCACAGAACTTGATTGTAAGGTTGCACTTCAACCAACACTAGTGGATAGCTTTGGAAACAAAGCTTGGAATACAAAATAAAAACCGAAAGGACCGCAGATGTTGTAAATCAGAACCAAAACAACAGGCATGGCTGGAAAAGCTCAGCAAGTCTGACTCGCTTCTGTTAAGAGAAATCAAAGTTCATATTTTGGGTCTGGTGACCCTTCCTCAGAACTGATGGTAGTTAGGAAAATGTTGGTTCATGTGGAGGAGATAAGATGGGGGAATGGATAACGAGAAAACAATAGCTCGGGATGGAGCCCAAAAAGAGAGAAGAACAGTCGGACAGACAAAGGAGTTGATAATGATCTGGCTGGGAGGGTGAATCGCTGTTAATGGAGACTGTTAGTGGCTAACAGTAGATAGTGTGCAATGGCAAGCTATGTGATAACAAGGCCATGTGTATGGGGTAGGGGGCTAGGAAATGGGGGAATTCAGGCCCTAAAATCATTAAACTTGGTACTGAGTCCAGAGATAACTGCTGCCAGAGGAAATGGTGGAGGCTGATACAATTGCAACTTTTTTGAATATAAATATTTTTATTGTAAAGCTTTTTTAAATCTTTTATAAAACATTTATAAAAAAGACAAAAAAACCATCAAAACAGAAAAAAAGTACCAAGAACAAGGCCATAACATCGTACCATTGTTACTAAACAACCCACTATTCTACTAAATCAAACCTATCAACTTAACCAAAAAATAAACTACAAACATATTGAATAAATACTAGTTTAAATTACATTCGAGTTACTTAAATGTCTTACTACTATATACAATTGCAACATTTAAAAGGCATTTGGATGGGTATATGAATAGAAAGGATTTGGAGGGATATGGACAGGGCTATCAGGTTGGCATGGATATGTTGGACCAAAGGGTCTGTTTCTGTGCTGTACATCTCTGAGTCAAGAGTGTAGCGCTGGAAAAGCAGAGCAGGTCAGGCAGCATCCGAGGGGCAGGAAAATCGACATTTCGGGCAAAAGCCTGTGAAGAGCAGGTTAAAATGCTGCTTCACCTGGAAGGTAGTTGGGCCTTTGAATACTGAGGAAGGAGGAGGTAATTGGGAGGGTTGCAGGGAAAGGTGCTGTGGGGCTGCGGGGGATTGTTGGGAGTGAAGGAAGAGTGGACCAGGGTGTCCCAGAGGGAACGGTCCCTGCAGGAAACTTAAAACAATTGCCATAAACTCATAGAGATGTACAGCACGGAAACAAACCATTCGGTCCAACTTGTCCATGCTGACGAGATATCCTAAATTAATCTAGTCCCACTTGCCAGGACTTGGCCCATATGCCTCTGAGCCCTTCCAACTCATATACCCATCCAGATGCCTTTTAAATGTTGTAATTGTATCAGTCTGTAGCACTTCCTGTGGCAGCTCATTCCATACACGCTCCACCCTCTGTGTGAAAAAGTTCCTCCTTAGGTCCTTTCATCTTTAACCTATGCTCTATAATTTTGGACTCCCCTACCCTGGGGAAAACACTTTAATTGTTCACCCTATCCATGTCCCCCATGATTTTATAAACCTCAGTAAGGTCACCACTCAGCCTCTGATGCTGCATGGAAAATAGCCCCAGCCTATTCAGCTGAGTCTGAAATCAATGAAACTTCTACTGATCGGGACAAAACCAGGAACTTTAAGATCCTGCCACAGTGCTGTTTCTGGACGTGGCCAGCAATGATAACTCGTGAAGCATGGAACAAATCCAAGTGTGATTGAAGGGCCTCATGTAGAGTAAGGTCAGAGGAGTGACATGACCCTCTCCTGTCAAGGACATGAATACAGGTCATTCTGCTTTAACGCGTGTTTCATTCATGCAAATTCTCTTTAATACGATTGACAAATTGGGAACACCGTTTCTAAAGCATGAAGTTTTAAAACATGTATTGGTTATACCGTGATTCTGGCCCCCATTTGTTTAAATGGTGCTGCTATTATGCAATTTTCTTATAACACGGAATTGCACGAGAATGGAACTACTGTGTTATAGTGGAACTGATTGGAACTTTATGACAATCTAGCATGTTTCATGTATTTGTATCCTGGTACCTTGTCACCAATTTACCATGATCTCATTGATTTTACAACATGCCATAGTGGGATTTGAATACAGGGTTGATGATATCAGTACGATGAACTTTAGACAACCTCTCCCTTTATCATCCCCTTTATTTCTTAACAGTAATTGCTGAAGTAAATGTTTAAAGTGGATTCCTTGTGCATCGATATTCTAATTGGTTGCACTGATTGTTTTTTCTCTCCCTGTCAGATGTAAGCTGGCCCAGTCAAATGGATGGGGTGTAATGGTGAGCCATCGTTCTGGAGAGACTGAAGATACTTTCATTGCTGACCTGGTTGTTGGGCTTTGCACTGGACAGGTAAGCTCAAAGGATCAGCAAGTCATTAACGATTTAGCTGTGCAGGAGATGGAAAGGCAGGTTGCGAGACGGATACAAGCAGTTTACAAAGAGATATTCATCGGTTAGGTAAGTGGGCAAAAGGTTGTGAGAAAATGTGAAATTGCTCATTTTGGAAGGGAGAACAAAGTAACAGAATATTACTTAAACAGAAAAACTGCAACACAAAAGGACTTGGGGTGCAGGGAGTCTGGTGCATAAAACACAAAGCTAGCACAGAGGTGCAGTGGGGAATCGGCAAGGGCTCAGGGAATGTTGACTCTTATTTCAAGGGGGTTGGAGTGTAAGAGGAGGGAAGTCTTCCTGCAACTGTACAAGGTGCTGGTGAGAACACACCTAGAGCACTGTGAGCAGTTTGCTCCCCTTCTTTAAGGGAAAATATTACTCCATTGGAGGCAGTTTTGAGAGGGTCCACTCAGATAGTTCCCTGGAATGGATGGATTGTCTTATGAGCCAAATGTTAAACAAGTTGGGACTCTACTCACTGGAGTTTAGAAGAATGAGAGGTGATCTCACTATAATACACTGGATTCTTAAGTGCTGAGAGGATGTTTCTCCTCATGGCAAAGTTGAGGACCAGAGGGCATTGTCTCAAAATAAAGGGGTCAAGAGTGTGGTGCTGGAAAAGCACAGCAGGTCAGGCAGCATCAGAGAAGCAGGAGAATTGACGTTTCAGGCAAAAGCCCTTCATCAGGATTCCTGACCTGCTGTGCTTTTCCAGCACCACAGTCTCCAGCATCTGCAGTCCTCACTTTTGCCTTCAGAATACAGGGGTGCCAATTTAAGACTGAGATGAAAAGAAATTTCTTATCTCAGAGGGCTGTGTGTCTTTAGAACTCCTAACTACAAAGAGTTATAGGGGCAGAGTCCTTGTGGATATTTAAGACTAAGATAGTTAGGTAAATAGATTGATTCTCAATCAGTAGGAAAATCAAGGGTTAAGGGTAAAGGGCAGGAAAATAGACATGAGGAATGTCTGATCTGCCATGATCCTGTTGGATGGTAGAGCAGGCTTGAGGGGCTGAATCATGTTCCTGTTTCTTATGGTGATAGCAGAATTGAAGAGCAGTGCTTTTGTCCAGGACAAATCCGAAATACAATCAATAAGACGTTCCCTTCGACTGCCATTTGACAAAGTTATCAAGCCTTCACTTGGGTCTGTTGATAAATTCCCAACTTTTTTAAAGTTAAAGATTATCTTAGGTTTTTTTGTTTCATCACTGGGAAAATTGAAAATGTGGTGAAAGTCACTCAAGTTGAATTGAAATATATTGAATTTTTGATGTCTTCTCAGATCAAGACTGGAGCTCCTTGCAGGTCGGAACGCCTGGCTAAATACAATCAGTTAATGAGGTAAAGAGTTTCAAAATTTACACGTATGGTTTGTCAAGATCATGAGATCAGTCTAACGCATAATATCCAAGATTGTATGTGGCTGGTTTTTGAGATTGGCTTTGTTTTAATGTCATGGGCAGCGAGTAGGTAACAGTACATTGCCACCCATTTACACATTTCTTGATTTGTTATTTAAGTAGCTTTAGGCTCATCCACCCAGCTTGTGGAAAGGATAATCAGGCAGGACATAAATCAATCCAACGGGAAAAAATAAAATTGGCTAGTTTTTTGCAATATGCTCTTTTAGCTTCATCTTCACACCGTTTAGATAAAGTTAAAAATCACACAACAGGTTCATTTGGAAGCACTAGGTTTCGGAGTGCTGCTTCTTCATCAGGTGATTGTGGAGAATAAGATCATAAGATACAGAATTTATAGCAAAAGGTTATACTGTCATACAGTGATATATTGAACAAACCTGAATTGTTAAGTCTTCCATCTTTTAGAATGCAGGTTTTGGTTCATTAATATATAAATCCCAAGAACTTTTGGAATTTACAGATTGACTTAAAAAAAGTTTGTGGATTTATTTCTGGGAGGGAGGCTATTTGAAATTGAAGAACTCCGTGTTGAGTCCTCCAGGCTGTAGGCTGTCCAGCGGGGTGGGGAGATAGTGTTCCTCCAGTTTGCAGTCTGATTCACTGTGGCAGTGGAGGAGGCCAGGGATGATCATGTCAGAAAGGGAGTGGGAAGGGGAATTAAAATGGGCATTGACTGGGAGGTCAGGTCAGCCCCTGTGAGCCTGCCTGAGATACTTGGTGAAACGTTCCCAGAGTTTAGCAAGAGTGAAATAAAACTAATATTAAAAAGGGGGCTGGCGGGAAGTTGGAGTGAAGCTGGAAAAGTGACTTTTTTGACTCAAAGCTATCAATTTAGGGTGGCACGGTGGCACAGTGGTTAGCACTGTTGCCTCCCAGTACCAGAGACCCGGGTTCAATTCCCGCCTCAGGCGACTGACTGTGTGGAGTTTGCACATTCTCCCCATGTCTGCGTGGGCTTCCTCCGGTTTCCTCCCACAGTCCAAAGATGTGCAGGTCAGGTGAATTTGCCATGCTAAATTGCCCGTAGTGTTAGGTAAGGGGTAGATGGGCGGGTTGCGCTTCGTTGTGGCCTTGTTGGGCCGAAGGGCCTGTTTCCACACTGTAAGTAATCTAATATCTTTCACTAGAAAGTTTGCTGAGTTGCTGAAGTCCAACCCTAAAGCTTTAAGAATCTTAAATTTAAAGACAACTAAAATTTATCAAGAGTAACAATGGTTTGGGTGAAAATGTGTAAGCAGGGCTTGTATGGGTGATTGATAATCTGTCTCTTTATCACTGATTTCATTTGCAATTGAATTGTAGAATGGTTACAGCACAGGAGAATGCCATTCAGTTCATTGTGTTCGTGCCAGCCTTTTGTGAGGGAAGTTGACCAGAACACCAGAAAAAAGTCATGCTCCTCTTTGATTTTCAATTGAACAGGGAGCTGTGATCGTGGTTTAGCATCTAATCCAAAGGAGACAATTGAGCACTGGAGCTAGCATGATTTCCTGTTCCGGTCATAAACATGTCTTGCCAAACTGATGTGTTCAGTCAGATTATTTGCCAATTGAACCAAGTTACTGAGACCATTGGGTTCAACTAGTCTCAACTTAGCTGAGTGGATGGCATAGTAGTTAGCACTGCTGCCTCATAGTGCCAGATACCTGGGTTCAATTCCAGCCTTGGGTGACTGTCTGTGTGGGTTTCCTCCCACAGTTCAAAGATGTGCAGGCTAGGTGGGTTAGCCATGGAAAATGTAGGGTGAGTCTAGGTAGATGTCCTTTTGGAGGATAGTTGTGGACCCAATGGCCTGCTTCCACACTGTAGGCATTCTATGAATTAACTGGTCTCTAGTAAGTGAGTTGTAGAGTTTCAACAATTACACTCTGTTTACCCTAAGGATGGGAACGGGAAAAACCAGACAGATTTCCTTTCCCTTACAGACGATGATCTGTTTTGTAAAGGCTTTGCTGATCCATCCTGTTCTCCTTTGCACATGTAACCGTCTGGTTTGGACAAGATAAAGCCAAGTGACTATAGTTGAGCATGTAAAATGGGAAAGCTACCAGATGGCACGTGGTCACCGATGAAGCCATATCTGAAAATATTGCTGATTTTAGTTTGTGTCAGAAAATCTTGTCCACTGGGGCATGGCTCTTGTTCAGAGCAGAGACAGCATAAGGAGAATATTTGATGGATATATTTAAAATCATGTAGGTTTCAGACAGTATTTTTATATTTGCTCTATTTTCACTGGCTGATAGTCAGAGGACAAAGATTTGTGGTAATTGGCAAAATACCCAGTCGTGACACAAAGGGGAAAAATTGTTTGTGTGAGGGCTGGTTAGGATTTGAAGAACACTTCCTGAGAACCTGATGGAAACCAGTTCACTAATAGCTTACAGAAAGGAATTGGATAAATATTTGAAGAAGTAAACGTTCACAGGGATATTGAGAAAGAGAATGAAATTGCAGGGATACAGAGGAAAGAGAGTGGGTATGGGACAAACTGCAATGCTTTCCAAATGAACCAGATTAGACTCTAATGGAACAAGTGCCTTCTTTTTGTGCAATCCCATTCTACGATTTGTGAATTTAAATTTCTTGTTTGACCTACTAATCTGCATTCCTAATTGTACATTCTTGTATTAATCATTAACATATATGGTACAAGTGTTTCAGTGACCTTCAGTTGGGCAAATGTATAATTAGAAATTAGGTTACCCTTAAGCTATTGCTTGTGACTCCTTGCTGGATGGTTTTGGCAGCTGCCATTTCATCAAACAGCAGTGAATGAATAGGATTTATTCAGAATTGCTTTCATTGCTCCTTTCATTGCTTTAATTCTGAGCCCTTTGCAATTGTGCTGCAGTATGAAGACTGTAATGCTGGTAGATGACAGCACCTTTAGTAAAATGTTCACTTGTCACTAAAACTTCTTTCAACAGAATTGAAGAGGAGCTCGGGCAGATGGCTTGCTTTGCTGGCAGAAGTTTCCAGAACCCTCTTGCCAAATAAACCGGGGCAGCATGTTTTCTGTCAACAATAACCAGTGTTTAGAGCAGCTTTCACTTTGTTCCTCCTGTACCAGCAGAATTGATGTTTGTTTTTGTACTGTCACTGTTGCAGAATTACTGTTCTAGTAGCGGAAAGGGAAATGTGTCAAGTTTTTTGATGTGTTCCTTTCTCTAGAAGAGACAAAATAAATGCTAGGTTTAAATCATCACGTGCATTTGCTGTGCTTAACACAAAAGGCACTCCAGATGTTGAATATTAATGAATTAAATGTTCCTGCTTTTGTGATGTTGCATTTGTTCGGTTAAGAATCTCTGTGAATACATTCTCAAAAAGCTTTTCTAATTGAGATTGCACTCATCATCATCTCCATTGTGGTTGGCCCATTTGGGAAGAAGGGTCTGACACAAGGATTGCACTTAGTTTGGTCAACAGTCCAGGTTTAAGCAGCTGATCTCAAATTTTCTCCCCACTTGCTCCGTGATGACCTGGACATCCAGCTTGTTGGCCTTCACATCAGCCAGGCTTGGCTCTGATGTCCTTCAGGGTTGATCATCCTGCCACCACAGCCTGTCTAAATTGTGGGCAAGAAACCAGAAACCTGGGATCTGAAGTACATGGAGGCTGAAAGGTAGCCCAGCAGCCAGATTGCCAGTTTCTCGGTGCCATCCCAGCTCTGGGTCATTTTAACAGTGGCAACATTCGGGTGTGTCAGGGATACCCACCAGGTTGCTGGTCAGGGCTTTAATGCAGAGTATTAACGACACAAAAGCCACTCTGTATATCATGTCTGCACCTTCCTCCCTCTGGCGAGCAGTATGATTTAGTGCCATTCTCCTGCCTTTTCCCCATATAACCCCCCCTCACACGCACACACACACAAACACACACAGACATGCACATACACACACATTGTTTCTATCGAAATACTCATCAAATTCCCTCTTGAATGTCTCAATGAATTCTGCTTCGCCACACTTGCAGGCAGTGCATCCCAGACCTGAACCATTCATTCTGTGAGAGTTTTCTTTCCTCAATTACATTTACAAATCACTTTAACTTGGCACCACTCGATCTTTTTACGGGCAGGAACTGTTTTTCCCGATCTCCTCTATCCAATCCTTTCAAGATTTTGAAAACTTCTATCAGATATCCTCTAAGCTGGTACCTCATCAAGGAGAACAGTCCCAATCTGTCCTTGTAACTAAAGGTTCTTAGCCCAGAACCATTTTCTTTCTGCACTCTGTCCAAAGCATGCCCAGAACTGTACTCCATCTGAGGTCTAATAAGTGTCCTGTATAAGTTCAGTATAATCTCCTTGCCCTTGTACTTTAGGCCAGGCAGCATCTGAGGAGCAGGAGAATCGACGTTTCGGGCATAAGCCCCTTCTTCAGGAATCCCGAAACGTCGATCCTCCTGCTCCTCGGATGCTGCCTGTCCTGCTGTGTTTTTCCAGCACCACATTTTTCAACTCTGGTATTCCAGCATCTGCAGTCCTCACTTTCTCCTTGTACTTTAGGTCCTTGTTAATAAAGTATTCTGCATCCAGGAGTTTATTCTCCAATTGTCCTGTCATCTTCACTGACCTGTGCAGACATAAACAGAGGTCCCTTTGCTCCTGCAGCCTCTAAAGTATTGTACAACTTACTTTACATCATCTGTCCACACTCTTAATTGCAAAATGCATCACCTCACAACTGAGGATTGGTTAACACAGAACACAGAGAGTCGTGATTAATGGGTCTTTTTCAGATTGGAAAAATGTGGAGTGACACAAGGATCAGAAACAAAAATAGAAATTGTTGGAAAGGCTCAGCAAGCCGAACAGCATTTGTGGAGAGAAATCAGAGTTAACGTTTCGGGTCGAGTGACCCTTCCCCAGACCACAAGGATCAGTCCTGGGCCCTCTATGTGGACAAACTGAAGTTTGATAGTGGTTTAGTATAACCTCCCTACATTTCAGTTCTATCCCAGTGGAAATAAAATACAGTCAGTTCTGATATAACACAATAATTCTGTTCTTGTGCAACCTCGCGCTATGAGAAAATCACGCAATAGCCGCATCAGTTAACTTAATGGGACCGCAATCATGTTATAGCCAATACAGAGTAAGGAAAGTTTGTGTTCAAAAATAACGGTCCGAATTTTTCAATTGCATTATAGCAAATTCACACTGAAGAAACACGCATTACAGCAGGACCGACTATATTTGCTTTTCTTTAATGACTTTGCTAACTTGTGGTGTGATTTATGGTGATTTGGAATATTTTTAAGCTGAGATCCCGCTGGTCCTCAACTCCACCTAGACTCTCATGTTCCATGCATTAGGTAACCCTGCTCTTCTTACCAAAGTAACATGTGTTGAACTTTGGCCCATTCTACTCAATTTCTCCACCTATGAGAGTCCTCTCATCCCAGGAAGCAAACTGGTGGACCTTACTGTGCTCCATCCACGAGTCATTATGTCCTTCGCTGGGTAAGGAGACCAAAGAGCCATCATTATTCCCTCCCTATCTACAATGACCTAAAGTTATATAGTGACAGCAAATCTACCTGGCATTTGAAACTTTAAGTGAATGCTAACACACAGGAACAGAATAGTCCCCAGGTTGTGAACACGTTCCATTTTCAATTCTATTAACAAGTTGAATTGTGCGCAAGTCAGAACACAATGCAGGACAATATAAAGGAGCCATTTGTTAGTACAGGAAATGTTCATACGTCAGATCTTTAAAATGAGATTGTATTCATAAATGCAAGCATTTGTAAATCGAAGACTCCCGGTCTTGAAGGATACCCTTTGCCAAGCATTTATTCCAACTGTGAAAGCATTAGGTGGTGAGTTCCCTCCGGTGGCTGATACCAATATTACAACATTTTGAAAACAGTAAAACAAGTCAACTCATGATTCTTAATTCTTATGTTAAATGGTTCATTTTAATCCAATACTACAATGAGCACTTGGAAAAAGATAAGTGATATATTATCCGACAACACTTAACAAGCTAGATGCATCAGATGGCATAAAACTGGAAGAGTGCCAGAGGTATTATAAGAAATAGTTCAACATTGAGGAGCTGTGGGCAATCCTTTCAACCTTTTACTGGCAATTGTTTTCTATGAGTAATGATGTTCACATCGACTTGGATGAATGTATAAGTTGGAGTTCATTGAAACTCATTTTTCAAGTGTGTTGGAACCTTGAATGTTTATGGAGACTCCTGTTTTAACTTGCAGCTTGGCAGGTTAATATAGTTCTGAATCTTAGTAGCCCATTATCAATTACAAAGTTGTCAATGGCTTAAACTGCAAGGGATGAGCAAAAACAAATTCAGTTTTTTCTTATGAAGGGAGCAATTAAATCTTACTACCAATTATATGAGCTTGTAAGGAGGCCATTTGACCGCTCATGCCTTTACCCACTCTCTGCAAATGTACCAATTAATCCCAATCACTTCTTTACATCATCACAAATGTTTTTCCTTTAAAACAGAGATCAGTTGCCTTATTAAAATAAATGTTGAATCTGTAATCCATCACAACTGAAAAGGTTTGTCTTAATAGGACTCTCATAGGTGAACCAACCAACTCTCAGCTTTTGGTATATTTCACAACAAACCATTCATTCTTCTTTATGGAGTTAATGGTTCTTTATATTATCCTGTGGTATTTTAATAAGTTGCCAAGAAGGACACTCAGCGTGCATGTAAAGTAGATAGTCAACCACAGTGGTATCCCAGCCTATACTCCAGTCTTTTTCTCAGACTATACTGGCATCGCAGGCTGACTATTGGGTGGATTACCTCCGCTTCCAATCAAGGGTACTGAGCCCCATCTTAATTCCTGAAGCTGTCCCAGCTAATTGTGATTAACTTGCAATAAGTCAAGGATGAAACCTGAGTTCTTTCTGACGTCAAAGTGATAGTCATACAGATACAGAACAATACAGGAACAGGCCTTTGAGTCCAACTTGTTCATGCTGACTAGATATCCTAAATAAAGTTAGTCCTATTTGTCAGCATTTAGCCTGTATCCCTCTAAACCCTTCCTATTCAGGTACCCATCCAGATGCAATTTAAAGGTTACAAACGTATCTGCCTCCCTCATTTCCCCTTGCAGCATTTTTATGCATGTACCACCCTCTGTGCACCTCAGGTCTCTTCTAAATCTTTTCTTTCTCACCTTAAACCTATGCCCTCTAGTTTTGGACTCCCCTACCCTGGGAGAAAGATCTTGGCTATTCATCATATCCATGCCCCTCATGAGTTTATAAACCTCTTTAAGATTACCCCTTAGTCTCTGACAGTCCAGGGAAAGAAGCCTGAGCCTATTCAGTCTCTCCCTGTAGCTCAAACCCTCCAAGCCTGGCAACATGCTTGTCAATCTTTTTTGAACTCTTTCAAAAGTTAGACAACATCTTTCCTATGGTAGATGGACCAGAATTGAACACAGTATTTCAGAAGTGACCTCACCAATGTCCTGTACAGCCACAACATAACCTCCCAACTTCTATAGCAAGTATGCCAAACACCTTCTTCACCACAACGTCTATCTGTGACTCCATTTTCAAAGAACTGTGCGCTGACACCCCTAGGTCTCTTTGTTCAGGAACACTTTCCAGGCCCCTACCATTAAGTTATAAGTCCTGCCTTGATGTGCCTTTCCAAAATGCAGCACCAGACATTTATCTAAATTAAACTCCATCTGCCTCTCCTTGGCCCATCTGATGAAGGTCTTGTACTCTGAGATAACATTCTTCACTCCTTTTGGTGTCATCTGCAAACTTACTAACCATAGATCCTACAGTCACATCCAAATCATTTATATAAATGTCAAAAAGCAGTGGACCCAGCACCAATCCTTACAGCACCACTGGTCACAGGCCTCCAGTCTGAAAAACAATCCACTACCACCACCTTCTGTCTCCTACCTTCAAACCAATTTTGCATCCAATTGGCTAGCTCCCCCCAGATCTCATGTGATCTAACCTTGATAACCAGTCTGTCATGCAGAACTTTGTTGAATTCCTTGAAGTTCATATAGACAACGTTTACCGCTCTGCCTTCTTCAATCTTCTTTGTCATATCTTCAAAAAAACTTAATCAAGTTAGTGAGACACACTTTCTCACGTCCAAAGCCATGTTGACTATCCCTAATCAGTCCTTACCTTTCTAAATACATGTAAGTCCTGTACCTCAGAATTGCCTCCAACATCTTGCCCACCCCGATGTCTGGCTCACTGGTTTATAGTTCCCCGGCTTTTCCTTACCACCTTTCTTTAATAATGGCACCAGATTAGCCAACCTCCAGTCTTCCGCTACCTTACCCCTGGCTATCAATGATACAAATATCACAGTAAAAGGCCCAGCAATCTCTTCCCTCGCTTCCCACAAGGTTCTGTGAACCACTTGATCAGGTCTTAGGGATTTGATGTGGAGTTCTTCCTCTACTGCAGTTGTTTCTCTTTTTTGTTTCCCCCCCACCCCCCGTCCCCCATTTCAGATGCCTTGACCTTGTTCTTTAGAATTCCCTCCTGAAAAAACACGTTTCTGCACCCTTTATGTGCTTCTCAAAACCAACTGGAATCCCTACAGTCTAGAGATAGGCCATTTGGCCCATTGAGACCACACCAACCCTCCAACAGTGTCCCACCCAAACCCACCTCTGCGCCCCTGTAATCCTGCATTTACGATTCGTAACCCACCTAACCTGCACATCATGGTGACTGCAGGAGGAAATCAGAGCAACTGGGGGGCATGGGGGAATGTGCAACTCCCACACAGACTGTCACCCAAGGGTGGAATCAAACCCAGGCCCCTGGTGCTGTGAGACAGCATTGCTAACCACTGAGATACCATGCCACCCACTACTCTGATGGTTTTAGCTATCCTGTTTAATACTGTTTGGGTCAGAACCATTTTCTTCACACCTCAATAATACCTTGAGAAACATTCCTTCTTTAGGATGTTCTGTAACATTATGTATTTACAGAGGACCTTTTAATGTAATAAATACATGAGTCACTTCATAGGGGTGTTGCAAATTTTGTCATCGAGATATAAGTGGCAATATTAAGTCTGAAAGGACCATATTCTTAAGAGTAGACAAGTTTAAGGAGTGAATTCCAAACTTTGGGGGCAGCCATAGGCAGGTCACCAATGAGACAGCTATTAAAGTTGATGCTAAAAGGAGGACAGCAGATGTCTCCAGGGTGGTGGGGCTGGTGGAGATTACATAGAGAGGCACAGGAAAGGCCACAGAGGGACAAGAAAACAAGAATGCGAATTTTCAAATTCAAATGTTGCTTAAATTGGTGCAAATGCAGCTCCGCGACAAAACTATAAGTTGTTTGTGTAAATTCACCTCCTTCATCCATCAGAGGGTACCTAATTTGACATTCTGATTTCTGAGCCAAACAGGAGTTTGGCAAAGGGAAATGATGCAGAGTTCTGCTGTTTTGACTCTTCTAAGCAGTCGCTTTAACTGAGTGACCCATAACGTGTCAGTCTCAAAACATGTCAAAGCATAGAATGACCGACTGAGCTTGCATACAGCTCCAAGTCACTTGTTTTGTTCACTTCCCAAAGTGGAATAATAAATCTTTGACTGACACTTCCTGTGTTTACTGAAATGAAGGCCAGGCTTAAATATCCAGAAAATACTTTGAAACAAGAAGTTTCTGTTTGCTAAATACCGAAATGTTGGATTCCACCCATTCCAAAACTGCCTAATTGGTGCTGTAATACTAATCACAGTGACTGACTGACTGACTTAGTCTGTTGACATTTACAATAAAGATCATTGTGAACTGATCTGCTTTGCTGTATTTCTTCATGAGCTTAAACTTGTTCCTTCTAATTCCTGCCCAGTCTTCACCAATCTAGGCGAGTCAACAACCGTACACTCTGTAGTTTCTGCTGAATGATGGAAAAGAGTTGTTAATATGAACTGCAAGGGTTTATATACAGACTTATTAAATGTGGAGCTGAAGCTCCTTCCTATGAACAGCAGAAGTAACATGGTCGACCCAAGTGGATGCCTTTGTGGTGGTGGCCACTTATAAAAGTACAAGATTTGATCGTATCTTTTTTTGAATCCACTTGTGGAACATGAATGTCGCCAGCTGGGCGAGCATGTAATGCCTGCCCCTGACTGCCCATGAGAAGGTGGTAGTGCATTACCTTCTTGAACCACTGCAGTCCACATGTTCTGCCATTGCCTCTTGTGGTGCCTAGGTTGGTGTGTGGTGCTTTATACAATTTCTTTTCATAGTGATTGATTCTGAGGTAACTCCACAGAGGCTGAGATCCCATCACCAAGTCACCCTTTATTTACACATGGAGAGTCCTTGACACTGATCTGGATTCCTCAGAGCCAGCTCTCAGAGCGAACAGGACCTCTGACATTCCTGTTTATATCTGTCAGCCAAGGCTCCTAAATTGGACCAGCTTAATAGCCCCAATTAAGGAACTCATCTTCTCTGAGGTCCACCTGACTCCCCTTATCACAATCACTACCTGCTTCCCCCTCTGAGTCCGAGGACATGGGCCTGTTCATTTTTTTGTAGCTCCTTCTGAGGAGTGTTAGTATCAGGTCAGGTCTCTCCAACCCTGTCTCGATAACACATAGCTCACCTCTTGCGCCTGGAAGAAATTCATTCTTCAGGTAGCAGAGGCATCGAGACAGCGAAATCTGCTGAGTCCATCTCAGATTCCGAGGTACCTTCAACACTCGATGGAGAGAGAGAACCCACATGTTCTGAAACAGTTGGAAAAGCTGTCGAGCAGCCAGGCATATTTTGCTCCCGCACTATTTGTGAGTTTGCAGCTTTCAAGTGGTCCATGTGCTTGTTCAGGACCATCACACCTACTTGAACTTTTCACGTCACTGGACCTGACCTCGTGTTGACCATGCCTCTTACACCCACACAGGGCCATTTCTATGGTTCCTACACCAAACTTCATCCCCTGAAGTAAACTGGCTGTGTCACTTTTAGTGTAGTCTTGTGTCCGGCATTTGTGTTCCTGATGATGCGTCACCCACCCCGAGGTCCGGAAGGATCAGATTTAACCTGGTGTGGAGTCTTGTCCCCATTAGCAACTCTGCTGGAGCTATCCCCATAGTTGCATGAAGAGTGGTCCTATAATCAGGTAGGAACTGAGATAGTTTGGTATCTAGTGAGGCTGTAGGTTGTTCCTTTAATCTTGCCTTTAAGGTCTGGACTGCTCTTTCTGCCAGACCTTTGGATGATGGATAGTATGGAGCTGTCCTTGTATGGTGAATACCATTCGACTTTAGGAAAAGTTCAAATTCCTCGCTGGTAAAAGTGGCCCATTATCTGTGACCAACACTTCTATGAGTTCATGTACTGCAAAAAAGACATGTGCAGTTTGTTTTTATCATCGTCCCCAGGTTTGACGAATGAACTCGATGCACGTCCAATCACGTTGATTGGGCATCCACGATGACAAAGAACACTGAGCCATTGAAGCACCAGCACAGTCGATGTGTAACCAAGTCCAGGTTTTACCCAGGCATTCCTTATGTATGTAGGGGAGCTGCTGGCAGTAATTTCTGTCTCTGTTAGCACTTGGGCAATGCCCCACCAATGCTGCTATGTCTACAACTAGTCCTGGCCACCAGACATAACTTCTTGCCAGCATCTTCATCTTGGAAACCCCTGGTCAAGTTCAGTCAGTATCTGGTGGTGACCTTTGCTTGGGACAATCACTCTTGCTCCCCAGAATAAAATGCCATACTCTACGGTGATCTGGTCTCTCTGGGTCCAAAAACATTTCAATTCTGGTTGGTGATGGCCCTTTGGTATCCCTCCATCATCTCCAGCTGTTTCAGTTTTGCCAGGACCAGATCTTCTAAAGTCTGATATTGTCAGCTGTGACCGGATGGGTGTCCAGAAAATGTAAAACTGTTACGGACTCTTCCAGTGGTGTGCCTCCCCGCCCCCTCCCCCCCCCCGTGGTGTATCTGCCAGAGGGAGACAGCTCACTGCATCCACATTTGCTACTTGGCCTCCTGTACGGTGTTGAAAAGTGTTGCGCTGGAAAAGCATAGCCAGTCAAGGAGCAAGGAAGTTGACGTTTCGAGCATATGCTCTTCATCAGGAAGGGTTTATGCCTGAAATGTTGACTCTCCTGCTCCTCAGATGCTGCCTGAGCTGCTGTGCTTTTCCAGCACCACACTTTTTGATTCTGACTCTCCAGAATCTGAAGTCCTCGCTTTCTCCTCCTGGACAGTGTTCCAAATTGTAATTATAAGCACTCAGCATTAGAACCCACCACTGAATTTGGTCTGAATTCGGGTGGCAATGCCTTGACCTTTTTAGTTAGACCTTGCAGGGGTTTAATTATTATTACAAATTTATATCTGTGAAGGTATTGGTGGAACTTTTTGACTCCAAATATGACTACCAAACTTCCTTCTCTGTCTGGGCATGTTCCTCAACCTTTAGCTACCGATGAGCTATACTATCTTGATGCCATACCGGGAGGCATCACATGTCAATACCAGTTCTCACTTGGCATCAAAGTGTGCCACCACATTAGAGGATGTTAACTGTTTCCTCACTTCCTTGAAAGCTATGGCTTGGCTGACCCTTTTTTAAGTGTTGATGCAAAGGTGTCAGAATGGAGATTAGGTTATGTATGAACACGCCATAATAATTCACCAGGCCCAAGGAACGCCGTGGAAGCCGGGGGCACCTTTGATTGCCCTCACTTTATCTTCCAATGGATCTTGTCAATTTTGTAGCCCAAGTATGTTTCTTGGGATGACTGGAACACACATTTTTCCTTTCTAAGGCATACTCCCACCAGAGTGAAATATCTAAAGACCATAGGAGAAAGTGAGGACTGCAGATGCTGGAGATCAGAGTTGAAAAATGTGTTGCTGGAAAAGCGCAGCAGGTCAGGCAGCATCCAAGGAGCAGGAGAATCGACATTTCGGGTATAAGCCCTTCTTCAGGAATGAGGAGTGTGTGCCAAGCAGGCTAAGATAAAAGGTAGGGAGGAGGGTCTTGGAGGAGGGGCATTGGGAATGTGATAGGTGGAAGGAGGTTAAGGTGACGGTGATAGGTCGGAGAGGGGGTGGGGGCTGAGAGGTCGGGAACAAGATTGTAGGTCAAGAAGGCAGTGCTGAGTCTGAGGGTTGGGACTGAGATAAGGTGGGGGGAGGGGAAATGAGAAAGCTGGAGAAATCTGCATTCATCCCTTGTGGTTGGAGGGTTCCTAGGCAGAAGATGAGGCGCTCTTCCTCCAGGCATCGTGTTGCCATGGTCTGGCGATGGAGGAGGCCAAGGACTTGCATGTCCTTGGCGGAGTGGGAGGGGGAGTTAAAGTGTTCAGCCATGGGGCGGTTGGGTTGGTTGGTGCGGGTGTCCCAGAGGTGTTCTCTGAAATGTTCCACAAGTAGGCGGCCTGTCTCCCCAATGCAGCGGATGCAGTAAATGATGTGTATAGAGATGCAGGTGAATTTGTGACGGATATGGAAGGATCTCTTAGGGCCTTGGAGGGAAGTGAGGGGGGAGGTGTGAGCGCAAGTTTTGCATTTCTTGCGGTTGCGCGGAGGGAGTGTTCTTTCCGGAACGTTGATAGGGGAGGGGAGGGAAATATATCCTTGGTAATGGGGTCTGTTTGGAGGTGGCAGAAATGACGAAGGATGATACGATGTATCTGGAGGTTGGTGGGGTGGTTGGTGAACCTCTCCCGGCACTTTCCCCTGCAAGATCACTCCCTCACCGACTCCCTCGTCAGGACCACACCCCCTACCAACCCAACCTCCACTCCCGGCACCTTCCCCTGCAGCCGCAAGAAATGCAAAACTTGCACCCACCCCTCCCCTCACTTCCCTCCAAGGCTCCAAGAGATCCTTCCATATCCGTCACAAATTCACCTGCACCTCCGCACACGTCATTTACTGCATCCAATGTGGCCTCCTCCACACTGGGAAGACAGGCCGCCTACTTGCGGAACGTTTCAGAGAACACCTCTGGGACACCCGCACCAACCAACCCAACCGCCCCATGGCTGAACACTTTAACTCCCCCTCCCACTCCGCTAAGGACATGCAAGTCCTTGGCCTCCTCCATCGCCAGACTATGGCAACACGACGCCTGGAGGAAGAGCGCCTCTTCCACCTAGGAACCCTCCAACCACAAGGGATGAATGCAGATTTCTCCAGCTTTCTCATTTCCCCTCCCCCCACCTTATCTCAGTCCCAACCCTCAGACTCAGCACCACCCTCTTGACCTGCAATCTTCTTACCAACCTCTCTGCCCCCACCCCCTCTCCGGCCTATCACCCTCACCTTAACCTCCTTCCACCTATCGCATTCCCAACGCCCCTTCCCCAAGTCCCTCCTCCCTACCTTTTATCTTAGCCTGCTTGGCACACCCTCCTCATTCTTGAAGAAGGGCTTATGCCCAAAACGTCAATTCTCCTGCTCCTTGGATGCTGCCATCTAAAGACCATGTCCAAGTTCTCTAAGTATTTCTTATTGGTCTTCCTGGTTTTAGCACATCAATGGGATAAATGGTGATCTGGGACAGACCATCTTCCACTGCACAGGGTGATAATGCCCCATATGGTAGTATCATATACTAGTACAAACCCTTATGAGTATTAATTGTGACATTCTTCTGGAAATCCTCATCCAACTGCAATTGCAAGTACACATGCCCAGCTTCACGAAGGACAACACCTCTCCCAGCTCTGTGTGTAAATCCTCTATGTGAGGATTGGATGTTTATCCAGCTGTGAAAAGTGGTTTACTGTTTGTTTAAAATTCCCACAAAGGAGAACTGACCCGTCGGGCTTCACAATCGATACAAGTGTTTCAACAGTGTTTTTAGTGGCTTTTTAAACCAATCACTATTTGTATCTGACTTTGAAACCATTTAGAGTAAGTCCACAATGTTGATCGTAAGGATTCTCATTCAGCTCCATTATTTACAGCACCCTGTCACAGTCCAGATGGTAGCTGGGCTTTGATAAAGAATCAGAATGGAAATACAGGATTACCCTCCTTCAATGCACCTTTGGAGATATGCTACCGACAGCGAGGGACCACAGGTAGCTTTTATTCCCAATGGATATGAGCAGGAAGGAAATCCTACAAAATAAGTACAAATGGCTGGAAGTTGCAGAGGAGGTCAATTGCAGAGTGCCTTGTTCCTGGATGCTATGCTGTAAGTTGCTAAAGGTGAGTGACATGAAGTACATTCAAACATCATCCCACTCATTCTGGGAAGCAATTCCACAGAGGCCGGTATCCCATTTTCAAGTCACCCTTTATATACACATGAAGAGTCCCTGACACTGATCATACTCCCTCACAGCCAGCTCTCAGGGTGAACAGAATGTTTGACACTTTTTAAAATGTATTTATTTTTTCTTACACTTTTTTTTTGCTCTTCTTTTTTTTAAAACTTCTTTTTAGCCCCCCGCTTTAGGCAATAGTGCTTTTTTTTTACACTTTTATTTATATCTGTCAGCCAGGGCTCCTTTATTGGACAAGATTAACAGCCCCAATCAGGAAACTCATATTCTATGAGGTCCACCTGGCTGATCTCATTACAATCAGTACAGAGACAACTGAGTGAATTACTAGGTCATTTCAGAGGGCAGTAGTCGGAGTCAACCAAGTTGTTGTGGGTCTGGAGTCACATGTAGGTCAGATGAAGTAAGGATAGAAGATTTCCTTCCCTGAACAGGTTACCTTTACCCCCTCAAAATCAGCAACAGTCTCATGGTCATCACTCTACTCTTAATTCCAGATATTTATTGGATGCACATTCCACTATCTGCTATGGCAGGATTTGAACACAGGTCCCTATGAGATTAGGAGACAGTGAGGTCTGCAGTTGCTGGAGATCAGAGTCAAGAGTGTGTTGCTGGAAAAGCACAGCAGGTCAGGCAGCATCCGAGGAGGAGGGAAATCGAATGAAGGCTCTGGCCGAAAACGTCGATTTTCCTGCTCCTCGGATGCTGCCTGACCTGCTGTGCTTTTCCAGCAGCACACTCCATATGAGGTTAGCTGAGTTGCGTGTATTAATAGTCTAGCAGTAATACCACAAGGCCATCATCGCCCTTGATAGCTGATTACATGGAATTCATGCTGCTCATGATTCTTGATCACATGACATTCGATCAAGTGACTTTTGCCTACTGTTTGCCAAAGCCACTAAATGTTTTCTCTATCACCAAGCCCCAGAGCTCGTGCCAACATTATAAAAGTAACTAGACCACATTTATGGAAGCTTAGCTTTGGGTGGTGCTGGGGAGGAGGCGTATTGGATACTGGATGAAAGTGCAGCTCAGTCCTCAGTGAAACATCAAAGCTGGTTCTTGGAACAAGTAAACACCACTGCATGTCACAGAACAGCATGAACTTGCTCCCTCCAGTTTGCAACTTCTCACTCATTTTCACTATTCCTTCGACAGTTATTTTTGTCTCTCCCTCTCCTTCTCCCTTTCCTCTTTCTTTCTCCCCTAGTTTCCCCCCCCTCCAGTTTGTTCATGAGGGGGTTGGTTAGCTCAGTTTACTCGGTGGCTGGTTTGCAATGCAGCATAATACCAACAGACCAGTTTCAATTCCCACACTAGCTGCGATTACCATGAAGCACTCTCCTTTTGACCATTCCCCTTGCCTGAGACATGGTGATCCACCAGAAGTTGTCTCATTCTAATGAGAGATCCACCCTCTGGGACTATGGCTACTTCTTTGTTTTACCCCCTTGCTCCTTTAGGATGTATTGTGCTCTCACTCTCCCTGTCTCTCTCCCTCACCCTGCCTCCATCTCCAGTATGTGTGGTTCTCCCCTGGAAGCCCCTATCACTCAGATTATCCGGGTGACATTCCATTGTCTCTGTGGCCAAGTGTAAAGCTGAGGGCAATGCAGCTGAGTTCCAAGTACCTGTAATGAGGACACTACTGTGACACAATGCAGTTAAAACAGCAATATTCAGGAGACCAATTGCCACTAGAGAGCAGGGAAAACTAAAATCCATCTCTCCACTTACTTGGCTACAGTACAAGTTGTTGATAAATGTTATTTTCTGAATCTTTCAAAACCATATGCACCACAAAAATCAAACAGAACAACTAAATAAATGTAACTAAAAGCTTAATACTGTGGAGATCTGTAATAAAAACAGGAAGTGCTGAAGAAACCGAACAGATCTGGAAGCAACTGTGGGGGGAGAGAGAGAGAAAAACACTTAATGTTACTAGTTATAAACAAAAATTCCTGGAGAAACTTTCTGTGGGGAGAGAAAAGCTGTTCATGATTTGTATCCCATAACTTCCAAAGAAGAGTTATTGAACTCAAAACATTAAAATTGTTTTTTTCTTCCCAGACCTGCTAAATGACCAATGGCAAACAGAACTAGAAAATGTTTGTGGGTCCCCTGGGCAGTGGGAATTATGAGTAGCTGTCACAGAGGGGCACAACTTGGATGAGCTCCTTCTGTACACTGAGGTTCAACGAGTTACTTCTGCTTAGAGGATTGGATCACCAAATCTGCAGACTAAACAGCCTTGAATTCTGAGTGTTATTGTAAAACACTATTAAGTTGGCTGCTTTGAAAGGGCTTGAGAAATGGGATTCTTTACCCTATTATCTTCCAAATTTTAAAACTTTTTTTGTTGTAACTGCTGGCTCTTGAAGGTAGAAAGTGGTGTAAGCATTGTCAATCTCTACTTCTTTGGTCCTCTATTTGAGTCCAGTAGTTAAAAATCACACAACACCAGGTTATAGTCTGGCAGGTTTTTTTAAGGTACAAGCTTTGGGGCTACCTGACGAAGGAGCAGTGCTTCGAAAGCTCATGCTTCCAAACAAACCTGTTGGACTATAACCTGATGTTGTGTGATTTTTAACTTTGTCAACCCCAGTCCAACGTGGAGGCCAGTCAAAACATTCACCACCACCTACCTCCACCTCCCCCAACATCCCCCCGCCCACAGGCAGTAAATTGTCCGCAGAAAATATTAGTCATTTTCCCATAACCTGAGTCCCTGTAGATATAAGCTAGCTGGATCTTCCCAGTTCAGAATATCTCAACAGTAAACTCTATTGTATAAACTATAACCACCCATTCATAAAGTTTCTGAACAGTTTGTAAACTTCTTTTGGCAGTGAGTCTGCTTGGAAATGTCATTTCTCTCTTTGTTTTCATATATTCTGTCTTTGTAATTTCCTTCTTGAAGCAACGTCAACAATGAAAACCTGTTCTCAACTGTCACTGACATCTTCTACATCCTTGTTCGTGGCTGAGAGATGGCATAACTTCCATTCAGTGTCTCTTTTCCTGACATGCATCTGACTTAGATCAAACCAATTGTTCTACATTCACCATCGCTCCGTGACTTTGGATCTACGGCTGTTGCACCAAGATTCTGACCAACGTCTAACAAAAGGCAAAGTTTGAGAAATTGCATTCATGATATTGAACCCTTGATGCAATCATGTTGGGATTACAATGCCTTGTTTCTTTTTTAATGTTGATGCCTTCATTATTACCAGATTTAGCCAGTTTGACAGTTTATATTGTGGCTTTTGTTTACTGCAATGATGAGTCAACACAAATTGTGGCACTAACTTTCTGTTAACAACAGCAAAAGCCATATATATATATATATATATATAAATATATTTTTTATATATATATATATATATATATATATAGCTTTAATGTAATGCAATGTTCCAGGGTGCTTCATAGGAACAATATAAAATTTAATGGCTCCAAACGCAGAAAGGGATATTAGATATTAAATATTGGTTCCATTGTGGTAGCTTGATTCAGTAAATTTTCCAATTTCATGGACCCATATTGCTAGAAAAAGATTTTGGAAGACATGATTTAGGCTTGGCTGGAGAGTTGAGGGCAGGAACAGATCAGAGTTAGGTCTACCAGCTCTGGAAACAGAATGTAGACAGCCATCGGACAGGTGAATGCCAAGGCAGACTGGTTAAACATTTGCATTGGCTCTCTTGGGCATTGTCTGATTTGTTTGAGAAGTTGTTCAGCACCCTCCTCTCTTCCCTCATACCTTTCACCATCCCATCAATCCTATGCCACTTCCATCTCATGTCCTCTTAATACCCCCCAATGATCCCTCATATTTTCCATACCAATTCAATCACAACTCACATTCTCCAATCAACCTCCATGGACCCTTGTATGATTCATACCACCTTTATTGCCACTCACCTGGTAATCGTGGGCAGAACACAAGCTGTGGTGGAATGAAAAAATAAGCTTCCAACAATCTAGCACAGTTCTCATTCCAATACAGCTGATCGTGGGGGGGAAACAAAATGGGTTCATCTCTCACGAAATAAAAACCTTCATGTGGACTCACATTAAAGACAACTAATCCCTTCACTGTTTCTTCAAACTGTCAATCAAATCGTGAACTTAAATTTTGAGAAAATGAGATTTTTGAAACTCAGCCGCTTAAGGACATAGTTAAAAAAAAACTCTGTTGAAACTGTACAACCAGTTGCTATATGTTTCTACCCTTTGCCTGTGAATCAAAGTGGCCACCAGGAATTTTAAGTCTCATTATCAGCTGCAGCCTGTTTTCTTTTATTTAAAGAATATGTAAACAATTTCAGATCTTGAAACATGAACTTTATTCACTCTTGAAGACCATTAATGTATATTCTATCAATTATTCCCTTTCACAGCTGAATTGGGATCTGTTTGAATGACCATGCTGAGTTTGGGGTCCCTCCTGTGTGATGCATGTCCCAACCCTTTCGTCCATTGACAAAAATTGAATCCATTGGAAATAGAGGCTTCCCAACTCCACTAAAGGCTGACCTGTATTAGCTGACCTCAGTTTTGGTCAAAGAGGTAAATTTTAAGCAGTATCTTAAATGTAGGAAAACAAAGTGGAGAGATGGAAAGGTATGGGGAGGGTAATCCAGACTGAGGACATAGGCAGCTCTCAGCACCAGTGGTGGAATGATCTACATCAGAGATGTGCAAAAGGCTGGACTTTAAAGACCACAAACATCTCAGTGTTGTGAAGCTGGAGGAAATCATGGAGATAGTGAAGGGCAAGGCAATGAAGGGATTTGAAAACAAGGATGAGAACATAAGACCAGTATTAAAGCAATGTATATCATTGATAGCCCACAGGCTCAATGGTGTAGGAAGCCAATATTTCTGTTGTTTCTCCAGTTAAAAGATAAAATGCAGAGCCCAATTATTCTTCCTCCACTGCCCTCCACCACCCGCCTTCATCTTGACATAATGACAATTATAGGTTTTTGGCCTCAGTTTCACAACACAAATGTAAATAAAGGAGAGTGGTGTAAGGAAGTTTCAATTTTTGCTTGAGTGCCATACAAAAATAACATAAAATACCCAAGATCTTTCACTGCCAAATAGTATCAAGGGTTTTCCTACCCATTTTCCTCTACCCCATTCTGTTTACATAAGGAATCAATGCTGCTTCTTGTTCAACATGCTCGCTGAGTAAGTTCACAGACAAATTTTAGAAGTATATTTACATTATAAAATAGTCGACTAAATAAAAAACACTCTATAAAAGCATGGTAATTTTGATGGTTTTTGTCTGACATATGTAAGTTATGGCTTGATCTTGCTGCATGTTACCTTCATGACTGTTTATAACAAACTTGGAATTACATACACTTGGCTGTCACCACCATCCTGTGTACATGGGATGATATACATTTCTTGGAAAATACCAAGGTGAGCTCCAAATTTTAATTTTGCACATTTATTAATTTTGGTTAACTCTGCATTACTTTTACTTCAAAACTGATATCTTTAACCCAAGAATGAAACAGCGACCGGTCTTTTTTCACAAATAAACCAGACCAACATTTTCTCAAAAGTTGTTCTCCTTCTATTCTTCTTTTGGCTGCCACGTTTTCTGCATTAAAGCTGGGAAAATTACTTTATTGATTCCAAAGTGTTTGTGATATCCTGACATTGTTAGAATTAGAATAAGGATGAAGTTTTATTGTCCTGTGTACTCATGTACAGGGATATGAGCACAGTGAAAACTGGACAAACTCACCATTCCTGGTGCCGTTTTAGGTACAAAGGTATCTAGATACACCATCCTTAGTACAAAGCACAAAAAAGGCTATTCTACATTCTACAAAGTAGAAAAAAAGTTGTAAATTCATCATTACAGTGCTCATAAAGTAGAAAAAAAAGAAATAAAGTTAGCAGTTCAACATTGCAGTCCTTAAGAACCTCACAATCCCCATAAGGACTCGATCTCCTTTGCACTGAGCGCCTCTCCCGCAATGTTCTCCCTTTCCCAGTGCTGGCTTGACCTCCCTCACACTTGATGTTGCCACAGATGCTGGGAGACCTCGGCGCTGCCTGCTCACACCTGCTCAAGGTGATGCAAACCTTTGTGTCTTTTGCAGGAATTCCTATCCTCAGTGTAGGTCTCCTCACAGCCAGCTCCTCTCCCCCTTTGTGGAGATGCCCCATCCTTTAAGCATCACTTGTACCCCAGTGCAGTGAAAGAGGTTTTCTCTCCTTGCTGCTCATCTCCCTGTTAGTCCTGAATTCACTTCTTGCTTTCAGGTGAAACTTGTGTTTCACATAGGACCTTTGGAGAAAACTATTACAAGATCAGCCATTTCCATTCAAAGAGTCCAGTGCCAGAGTAAAGCAACAACATTGTGTATGAGTTGCATTGGGGATTGGGAAGGGGGAGGAGGGGACTTGGGCAAGAGGGAGTGAGAACTTTGAACATGAGGAAGAGAAAGTCATAGTATTAAGGGATATGGGGAAAATGCAGGATTGAAGAGTTAGGTCACAGATGGTCACATGGAACAGTGGAAGATGCTCAAGGGGTTAAATGTGCTGCTCCTATTCCTCTGTTTATAACCTGAGCTGATTATGGATGAAATTAATATACTAAGTGTAGAATATTGCTTTACAATTGGCAATGTTTGACCGAGAGCTTACAATTAGTGATTATTTTGTGTTATATTCTACTTGATCCTTTTGTCAAACTCCCAGTTCATTTTTTTTTGTGTACTCAACCTGTCATCCTTGTGGTAGCAAATTAGCCACTGAAATGGGAACTTGCAGTAGCTAGCTTGCCATTCTGAGTGGTTAGACAACAGGCATACGGTTGTTCGCAAACAGAACATTTTGTGTGCGCCCTGGTACATACCCTTCAACATGATACAAGGCGGGACCATATCAAGATGAGGGAACAATGTCATAAAGCATGGGACTGACGTTTGAGAAACTTATCAATATCAATTTGACGTGTTACGACCTTGAAACATGTGTCTGCAATATATAAAAAGTTAGCATTTGCTGTACTATGTGTTTCTATTTATTTTTCCCACGAACAGTGGGTTTAAAGGTTATAGTGATGGAAATTCAGCACCAGCATGAGTTTATTCTGTGATTAAACCAGACACAATTTGGGGAATTATTTACGAGTGATAGACTGATCAATATCATGGTTCTCTACTTTATAACAAGAGCACTTTTTTCAGCAAACAAAAACTCAGTGAGGTGAATCATCTCTCCATCAGACAGTACTGTTTAGGATTACCATTGTCTCTCTTACGTACTGATGCCTACCACTACCTTTAAGCTCAAAGTCAAAGTAACTTAAAACTCCACAGTTTTAGGTCATAGTTTTAGGATATGGGATAGTAGATTTAAGATAGAGAAGAGTCGAAATTACTTATCTCAAAGTGTCATGAACCTGTGGAATTCATGACTCCAGAGTATGGTGGATGCTGAGACATTGAGTAAATTTAAGGAGGATGTAGTCAGATTTTTAATTAGTTATGGATTGGAGGGTTATGGGGAAGGAACAGGCAAATGGAGTTAAGGCTCAGCCATGACCGTATTGAATAGCAGAACAGGCTCGAGGGGCTGAATGTCCAACTGCTGCTCCTAGTTCTCACGTCCTTATGTTCCAACCTGTATTTTAGCTGTTTGCTCAATTAGACATCTTTTTAAAAATGCTGTTTTTACACTTTCAAATTTCCCCTTTATTAAAAGGATCTGTCAATAAACACTCTATATATGTTCTGTGATTAGGCTTTCAGGTGTACAGAACATAAATGTGGATGAATGTTGCATTTTTAAACGCTTGCGGTGGACTCTGGCAGATTCTGTTCTGTGAAATGTTGCTACTTATCATGATGTGCTGCGGGGAAAGTGTTATTACTTTAGCACTGACTAAAAAAATGTCTCATCCAATGTGAAATTCAGTGACATTTATGAGTAAATATCCAAGACTGCCAATCCCATGTAAGTTGGTGATTCACGCTAATGTTTACCCTGAGGTTTTTCTCACCACATGTCTCACTCGATGTTGCACAAAAAGACATCAACAGACCATTAAAGAAAAAGGCAAAAAGCCATGAGCCTTGCTCTGCACTGACAGCCATGACCCCTGCCCAAAACACCCCTACCCCTCTATCACTTATGTGTGTAAGCTGCAACACAAATAAATTCATTAAGCCAAGGAATTGCTAACTATATTAACGCATTCTCTTCAAACGCAAATGAGACGGGGCTGACAGCTGGTTGTGACATGTCACTTGCCAGTGATGACAGATTGAGTGTATAAAAAAATGAACTGGGAGTTTGACAAAAGGATCAAGTAGATTATAATACAAAATAATCACTAATTGCAAGCTCTTAGCCAATTGTAAAGCAATATTCTACACTTAGTATTTTAATTTCATCAGTAATCAGCTCAGGTTATAAATATAGGAACAGGAACAGCACATTCAACCCCTTGAGCCTCTTCCACTGTTCCATGAGACCATTTGTGACCTAACTCTTCAATCGTGCATTTTCCCCATATCCCTTAATAGTGCTGGTTGACAAAAAAAAATCTGTTTTACAATTAACAATTGATCCAACTTCGATCGCTAGTTGCAACTGAAAGTATCAGACTTCTACCAGCCGTTGTATCTCAAAGTATTTCCTAATTTCAATACCAAAAGAAAAACCGAAAGAATCGCAGATGCTGTAAATCAGAAACAAAAACAGAAGTTACTGGAAAAGCTCAGCAGGTCTGGAATTAGTGGTGCTGGAAGAGCACAGCAGTTCAGACAGCATCCGAGGAGCAGTAAAATCGACATTTCGGGCAAAAGCCCTTCATCAGGAATAAAGGCAGAGAGCCTGAAGCCTGGAGAGATAAGGTAGAGGAGGGTGGGGGTGGGGGTGGGGAAAAAGTAGCATAGAGTACAATAGGTGAGTGGGGGAGGGGATGAAGGTGATAGGTCAGGGAGGAGAGGGAGGAGTGGATAGGTGGAAAAGAAGATAGGCAGGTAGGACAAGTTATGGGGACAGTGCTGAGCTGGAAGTTTGGAACTAGGGTGAGGTGGGGGAAGGGGAAATAAGGAAACTGTTGAAGTCCACATTGATGCCCTGGGGTTGAAGTGTTCCGAGGCGAAAGATGAGGTGTTCTTCCTCCAGGCGTCTGGTTGTGAGAGAGCGGCAGTGAAGGAAGCCCAGGACCTCCATGTCCTCGGCAGAGTGGGAGGGGGAGTTGAAATGTTGGGCCACAGGGCGGTGTGGTTGATTGGTCGGGTGTCCCGGAGATGTTCCCTAAAGCGCTCTGCTAGGAGGCATCCAGTCTCCCCAATGTAGAGGAGACCGCATTGAGAGCAACGGATACAATAAATGATATTAGTGGATGTGCAGGTAGAACTTTGATTGATGTGGAAGGCTCCTTTAGGGACTTGGATGGAGGTGAGGAAGGAAGTGTAGGCGCAGGTTTTGCAGTTCCTGCGGTGGCAGGGGAAAGTGCCAGGATGGGAGGGTGGATTGTAGGGGGGCATGGACTTGACCAGGTAGTCACGGAGGGAACGGTCTTTGCGGAAGGCGGAAAGGGGTGGGGAGGGAAATATATCCCTGGTGGTGGGGTCTTTTTGGAGGTGGCGGAAATGTCGGCAGATGATTTGGTTTATGCAAAGGTTGGTAGAGCGAAAGGTGAACACCAGGGGCATTCTGTCCTTGCGCGTTGTGAGGGTGAGAGGTTGGAGTGGGGGAGGGGGATAGACAGGTTAAGGCAGTTAATGTCCCGGTGGCAATTGGAAATAAAGAGGTCAAGGGTAGTTAAAAGGCCAGCGCGGGGTGTCCAGGTGGATGCAGTGTGTTGGAGGTGGGCGAAGGGGTCCTCGGAAGGTGGGCGGGAGTCCTGATGGTGAAAGTAAGCTCGGAGGAAGTGGAAGAAGCATCTGCAGTCATTGTTTTTACCTAGCTCAGCAGGTCTGGCAGCCTCTGTGAAGGGTCTGGGTGGGATGGTCTTCAAAGGGTTGGTGTTGATTTGATGGGTTGAATGGCCTGCTTCCACACTGTAGGGATTCTATGATTTTAGATCCTGTCCAATACTGAGCAGGACAGCTTTGGAGTTGTCCTCTGATACGTGGCCATAATAGATTAATTAGCCCAAATAATCAATAACCTCGCACTTGCAAAAGGGAAGCCCTTTGACTGCTGCTTGCGCCTCAGGAAAATGGCTAGCCTTGAGGAGCTGGCTGGCGGAATGAATTTTCATTGGTCCTGTTTCAATACTCAACCTCATGTCCAGAGGCAGAAAATCCTCTCTCCAACCAGTCGAAACAGTTTCTCTCTATCTACCCCACAGTCATTCTTCCTGAAATAGTTTACCTTTCATCGGACAGCTCCTATTCAGAAATCCAACTTTATTATGACTTGACAGTCTTACTCTACTCCTTGCTTCAGTGCATCTGAATTCAACTGGGAGCTCTGCAGCAAGAGTTCCACCTCAAAGCCTACCCACAAAAAGCAATGCTCAAGTCAGAGGCATGATGGAATAGTCATGCTTGTTGGAAAGGGCAGTTCACACAGGCAGTGTTCTTCTCACTGGAATCAATATTCACCCTCACTAACACTGCCACACTGTGGTTGCAATAAGTTTGACCTGCAGAATGCAACGCAGCAATACCCAAATGTTGGCTCAATGGGGGCTGCTTCTTCTTCATGCTTTCATAAGACATAGCAGTAGAATTTGGTCATTCGGCCCATCGCGTCTGCTTCAATCATGGCTGATGTGCTGCTCACCCCCATTTTCCTGTCTCCAACCCATTGCCAATTAAAAATCAGTCGAACACCTCCTTAAATTTACTCACTGTCTCAGCATCCACCGCACTTTGGGATAGCGAATTCCACAGATTCACAATCCTTGGGGAGAAATAATTTCTCCTTAACTCTGTTTTAAATTTGCTAACCCTTATCCTAAGACCATGACCTCTCGTCCTGGAATGCCCCACAAGAGGAAACATCAACTCCACATTTAATCAATCCATATATTTTGTCATCTTGAATACCTCAATTTGATCTCCCCTCAGTCTTCTAAATTCCAGAAAGTATATGCCTCAACTATTCAATCTCACTTCATATAACAAATCCCTCATCTCTGAGATTCTCCTGCAAAATGCAGAACTGAGGAAGACATGAGTAACAATATCAAAGAAAGACCATCATCTCACTAGTTGCCCACTATTGCAACCTGCATCTGTACAGCTGTTCCTTCTTTGGAATTTCCCATGTAAATCCATCACTATAAGAATCATTCCGGTTCAAAGGAAAGATCCACCAACTCCTCAGGTTGACAAGACTTAATAGTTGTTGGGACAAATGCACATTTGTCCCACTAAGCTGCATTGAGTTTAGCAGTGCAGAAAAAGATAGCCCCTTCTGCCTTCTCTCTCCCTATATAATTGGCAAAACAATTGTGTCTCAAAAGGCTTTCTTGCATCTAGTGCTGCATGAGGCAGAGCAAAACGTGGTGATGTCTGCTTCCATGGCTAGATCGTCTTCGAACAGGTTGATAGACTGTCTCCAGAGAGTGTAGCTCCACTCTGCATAAAGCATGGCTGATCAGAAGACTCACTCACTCTTAACATTTGGCAGAAAAGCATTGTAAGGATTTATAGATGTATGGTCCACCTGTTTTTGCTTGCATTATAAACAGACCTTCTGTGATCATCAAGTCTTGATGTGTTACTCAAACCTGAAAATTTGTCATGATTTGGAGATGCTGGTGTTGGACTGGGGTGTACAAAGTTAAAAATCACACAACACCAGGTTATAGTCCAACAGGTTTAATTGGAAGCACATTAGCTTTCGGACCGACGCTCCTTCATCAGGTGATTGTGGAGGGCTCGATTGTAACACAGAATTGATAGCAAACATTTGCAGTGTGATGTAATTTCAGTTACATCACACTGCAAATTTTTGCTATAAATTCTGTGTTACGATCGAGCCCTCCACAATCACCTGATGAAGGAGTGTCGCTCCGAAAGCTAGTGTGCTTCCAATTAAACCTGTTGGACTATAACCTGGTGTTGTGTGATTTTTAACTGAAAATTTGTCACTCACAAGCAAAGGCACAATCTGTTGCAACACCTGATGTCCCCCAATGTTTCAAAACTTGGGCTTACTGTGGTATTTAACAATTTCCAGTGATGAGGAATTATTATAGAAGCTCCCTGGCTTGACAGCAATACTGTGCTATGCTCACAATGTTGGTGTGGCACTAATTCATTACACATTACAAGGTTATATTTCAGCTTACCCCACAAAAAAGTGCTCGTTTGTGTTTTGGGAAGTTCTTTTGCAGCGTCTAGGCATCAAAGGTAAGTCTCCGCAGCACAATTAAAGCAAAATCTTCAGCTGCTGGGAGTAGCTCCATTAAAATGCAATCAGTTCTTCTCTTGTAACTGCAAAGTAATGGCTCATTGGTGCAGACATGTGCTGTCCCACAGTGAGGCAGACAGCACAGGTAGCATCAGTTTTAACCCAATTTCCTTTCAAAGGAAATTAAAATGATAAGTGCTCATTCATTCTACATTGTTTGTGCTTGTAATTAAAAGTGGGTGGAATTTTTACCAGTATTTGCCAATAGCTCAGTAGCCTCAAAATAATTAATCTTGCTTCACTATCTCAGTGCAACCAAAGGTAAACTAGCCCAGAGCGAAAGCCAGTCCTGCACCCAGCAAGCTCATTGGTTTGTGTGTTTTGTGAAATGGGGTGGAACTGCATAGGTCGTTCCCAAAACATGTGAAAAAGTATCAACTGATTCAATGTAAGTAAGTCACTGTGAAACAATGGCCTTGCACAGGAAAATATCACTGTATGTGTCACAATTTACTGCATTTATGTTGCTCAATGAGGATAAGTCCAGGTTACGGCCTTCCCACCATTGCACATTTAAAACAACACACCCAATCTCCTTCATTAGTACCTTCAAAAACCTAGACTCCATAACCCAACAGGTTAAGAGCAGCAGGTACATGGTATCACTACCACCTGCAAGGTCCCCCTCCAAGCCAGACACAATCCTGACTTGGAACTTTAATGCCCTTCCTATCAAAGTTCCAGAATTCTCTCCCTATTAGCACAGTGGGTGCACCTGCACCACAAGGATTGCAACAGTTCAAGAAGGCAGCTCATCACCAGCTTCTCAAGAGCACTTAGGGATAGGCATCAAATGCTGGTGCAGCCCAACAGTTCCTGCATCCCGTGAATAAATAAAGAAAATAATCACTGGGGGCAAATCATGTTAAAAACCTTCTGGACTCTATACACCAAACAGTGTTCGCCATGAAATGTGAATGTATCTTGTAAATATGACTTGTTAAGTATAGATGTAGTGAGGCACCACAGAGAGCTGCAAACTAGATCGAAGGAAATCAAACATACTGCACTTTATGTAATATCAAATTTAAACTGGTATTTAATGTACTTTTTGAAATGTTTTGAAGAAAGTACATTTTTTGTGAAGCTGATATGTAGCTAGGAGCACTTTATTTTTGATCATTTGTTGTCAAGGAATAGTTGAGATCTGTAAGCTGAAACACATTTATTGTACTTCCCCAAATTCCCTAAAAAAGTAATCAGTGTGTTGGATGGATTTCTTCTTTGTAGCCAATGTCTGTACAACTGACCAGCACCAAGATTAGAGTGGTGCTGGAAAAGCACAGCAGGTCAGGCAGCAACCGAGAAGCAGGAAAATCAATGTTTCGAGCAAACGCCCTTCATTAGGAATGAGACTGGGAGCCTCAGGGGTGGACAGATAAATGGGAGGGGTCAGGCTAGGTAGAAGATAGCTGAGAATGCAATAAGTGGATGGAGGTGGGGGTAAAGGTGATAGGTTGGAGGGGAGGGTGGAGCGGATAGGTGGGAGGAAGATTGACAGGTGGGACAGGTCATGAGGATCGTGCTGAGCTGGAAGGTTGGACCTGGGGTAAGGTGGGGGGAGGGGAAATGAGGAAACTGGTGAAGTCCACATTGATGCCCTGGGGTTGAAGTGTTCCGAGGCGGAAGATGAGGCGTTCTTCCTGCACGCGTCGGGTGGGAGGGGAACTGCAAGCGCTTCAGAGAACATCTCCGGGATACCCGCACCAATCAACCCCACCACCCCGTGGCCGAACATTTCAACTCCCCCTCCCACTCTGCCGAGGACATGCAGGTCCTGGGCCTCCTCCATCACCACTCCCTCACCACCTTACCCCAGGAGGAAGAATGCCTCATCTTCAGGCTCAGGACCCTTCAACCACACGGCATCAATGTGGACTTCATCAGTTTCCTCATTTTCCCTCCCCTCACCTTACCCCAGTTCCAACCTTCCAGCTCAGCACTGTCCTCATGACCTGTCCCATCTGTCAATCACAGATGCTGCCTGATTTGCTGAGTATTTCCAATGTAAAGCCCACACCTTTCTATTTCCTTTATTTTTGGACTGTGGAATAATTTGAAAAAGGAAGGTACTGCTTTGAGCCAATGAGACTGTAAAAAAAAGGCTGTAACTGCAAACAATCAGGATTACAGGAACACAATGTTACTTGCCCCTGGATCAGCGACAGACACCATTCAGTTATGGGTTGTGAACTAAGGACAACAATATTTTGATTAAAACCTGACCAGGTTACTTTGGCTTGTTTGGGGCCAATACAGAAAAAAACCACCCCAATTTGCAAAGAGGAACCAGAAAATAAATCTGTGTGTCTCTCTGCCCTGTGTATTACCACAACGTCTCCAGTAACAACAGCTGCACAAACAGCGAGATCAACATTGTATTAAAATTTCATAGGTCCATTTAGAAGTCGAATAACAGCAGGGAAGAAGCAGTTCTTGAATCTGTTGGTAATTGTGTTTAAGCTTTTTGTATCTTCTACCCATTAGAAGAAGATGGAAGAGATTATGACCAGGGTGGAAGGGACTCTTGATGATGTTGGCTGTCTTTCCGAGGCAGTGAGAAGTGTAGCTGGACTCAATAGATGGAACGATGGACTAGGCTATGTTCACAATTCTCTATAGTTTCTTACATCCTGGGCAGGGCAGTTGACATGCCAAGCCATATTGCATCTGGATAGAATGTTTTCTATGGTTCATCTATAAAATTTTGGTGAGAGACTTTATAGACATGTTGAATTTCCTTAGCTTCCTGAGTTAAGAATGAAAAGGGAATTGAAAGCAAGAGAGAGAAAACATCTCATTGAATCCTATGGTCCCAGCAGGTGCTATTGAACTGTGGTTCCCTGATGTTCTTTTCCATTCTTAATATCCATATATATCTCTGTCTTTGCCTGTACTTAAGAGGGGAAAATCAAAAAGGGTAGCATTCATAATAAACAGTTATTTTCTTGTTAAGTTCAGAAACCTGCTGAGTGTTTTCTTTTAATCTGAGCTAGTCAACCAGATAAATTGACAATTCAACAAAATATTTTTGCATTTGTGATGACTCCAGGAATAGTAAGTTTGATTTTTAGTGCACTATGCCAGTGAGCCGTGAAACCAGCATTTTCTGTTTTTACTTCATATTTCCAAAACACATAGTATTTTACTTCCACAGGATGGTAAATACAATTCTCGATCTCAAATTCAGTGGTGTGTTCACCCATCGAGTCATATGGGACTAATCCACAGGGCAACTGTCATAAACTCATTGACCTGCTCCTATTTCTGTCTCCAAAGGTACTAAATATTTCCAGCGTTGTCCCTTGCTAATTTACATGCATGATTCACTAAGGGGGAGAAACACTGCAATATGCTGGCATTAGCAGAGACTCTAAGTGGGAAAATAAGCCAGATTTCAGTGCTGTAACATGTGGATCTAATGATGTGGTTGCCAATATTTTGAAGTTTAATTCTGTTAAAGAATAATTTAAATATAACCTGTCTTGTTGCCAAGTGACTTTATGTGCCCATGGTTGTACCAGACACCCCACAGTCAGCAAAATAATCCCTTCAGGGCTGAGAGTTTATGATTATGGAAAACATGGTTAGTAGCAGTCACACTGCACTGACATTCACATAATGTCCTCATTGCATCTTCTCTCAAGATGGCACATATCAAGCATGAGTCTCAATTCATGCATGTAACAATTTATCTGGCTCATCTGTAAATCTCAGGGCTAGGCAGTACAGGAGGAGGGATGTATGCCGATGCCTCTTTGAAAGAACTGTCCAAATTTATTTCACTCCTTTACTCCTTTCCCATAGCCTGACAAATAAATTATATATTGTTGCAGGGGAAAAGGTGATTATAAATAATCAAGGATAAATTATTGTGTGCAAATGAAATTTTAATAAGGTCTCAGCTAGAGTACTATGCAAAGTGTTAAGTGGCATACCCCAGCTGGGGTATTGTGGCGTTAGAGGGGGTACACTACAGGTTAATTTGGATGCTGCCTGGTGAAAATCATTGAATTCTCCTGTTATCCTGGACAGCCTTGGTGACTCAATCAACCCCATGAAGAACAGATTATTGGACCAACCATTCATCCATTTGCTGTCTGGGGGAGTTTTGCCGTGTGCAACCTGGCTGCTTCATTTGTCTGCATTGTCACAGCATTAGCACTTCAAAAAATAACTAATTAGCCACGAAGTGTGTTCAGATTCGATGAGAGGCTATTTCAATTAAAGTTCTTTTCCAAAACTCCCCTTCACCGTTCTGCACCTGGTGCTTTTCTATCTTGATGTTGCCCCATACATTCACATTGATTTTCCATTGTTGCTGTTTCTTCTTTGATGTTCTCTCAGATATTGGAACACCAAGCTGTACTAAACTGCACAACTTGCTAGACCTGAGGGCACCCAAGTGACAGTTTTCAGGTGTTCCTGAGCAAATTACTCTGATATGGATGAGGACAGACTGTTCTGACTTTCTCATTTCCCCTGGTAAGGGAGAAATTTCCCTGATGAGCCGGAATATAAGTAGGAACTTGCATCCTATGAGGAACTGGGGGGTTGTCTTGCTGCTCTAGAACAACAATGTTTGGATCTCCTCACAACCTTGGAAGATTGGCATAATCCTAGGACTTTGTGATGTGGCCTTCATCAGTCAGGGAAATCGATAGAAATATAGAAACAAAGAAAATAGGAGCAGGAATAGGCCACTCAGCCCTTTAGATTACAAAGTAGGGATTAGATTTGATTCCCTACAGTATGGAAACAGGCCTTTCAACCCAACAAGTCCACACTGACCCTCCAAAGAATAACTCACCCAGACCTGTTCACCTACATTTACCCCTGACTAATGCACCTAACACAATGAGGCAATTTAGTATGGCCAGTTCACCTGATCTGCACATCTTTGGATTGTGGGAGGAAACTAGAGCAGACATGGGGCGAATGTGCAAACTCCACACAGTCACCCAGAGGCAGGAATCAAACCCGGGTCCCTGTTGCTGTGAGGCAACAATGCTAACCACTGAGCCACTATGCCACCCCCAAGGATGGTGGATATAGGATCAGCTGCTCATTATTATCTCTATCCCAATTCAATTTCCAACAATGCATGCCTGACATCATACAGCATACTTTCCCTATTGACAAAAGTCAAAATTATCTTTAATGTCTTCTGTTTGTTACTTGATAGGGAATCTTAAATAGTCACCAGGTTCTTCCCTTAGTTTACTAAGCTCTTTTGTACATACAACACTCCCCAAGTAACTTGCCTCATTGTGTGGCAGATGTGATTTGGCTGGTGACACATTCACTTCTCAGCCTTAAGGTTGTCCCACACCAGGTCATTGGTGCAAAACTCAAAGTTGCCACCCTAGTGCAGCACTTAGTGGATGCTGCTGTGTCAGAAGTTTTGGTTGAGGGGATAAACAAAGGTTTTATTTGCCCTCTTGAGTGGGCATGTAAGATCTCTTGACGCTGTTATAAAAAAGAAGACAGAAGTTAACCTCAGTGACTTGGCCAATATTTATCCCTCAATCAACATCACATAAATAGTTTTTCTGGTCATTACTACATTGCTGTTTGTGGGAGCATGCTTTGTACCAATTTTCTTCCCACATTTCCTTATTGGAAAGGATACCTTAAAAGTAACCTTGTCTGTAAAGTAGTTCTGTAAAAGGCCTTATATAAACAATAAACAGGCCTGACATATAAATTGATCCAAGCAGTGAAGGCCTGTATTCCAAAATTGTCCTTTTCATTTCCAACACACAAATTCCTGATCCAAGTACAGTGTAAAAACACAACATCCCATCCAAGCATAAAATGTTTCCTAATTATATACTTGTGATCATTGGGAGATTAAAATAATCCAACGCCCTGTCATGTTTAACCTGGAGACAGCAGTTTCATTTTAGAAGTTGAACCAGTTTTGTAAAGAAACTGCTTGTGTACATTGTTGTCAGTTTAGAGTTGTTGAACGATTGATTTGATGGTGCAAAGATTAGTTATTTTTATCTGTAGTTTATAATGAGCAAAATTCTCATTCAACCGCTACATTCCTGCCAAAATAGTTTGGGCTTTATCAGTATTCAACTATATTATTTCGTTAAGTGTGTGCCTGAAGATAGCTCAAGGCTGAAAGCTTGCATCATTGTTAAAGGCATCTAAGGTGAGAGTGTACTTATCTACAGTGATGGTTGTGGGTAGTGACTGCCTTTGAAATTGTGTTTATTTGGTCTTAATAGATAGGTTACACCTTAATGCAGATTCAGACCTGAATACTTGTGTATTGTATTGCTGCATCTATCATGTGCAGGTCAGTACAGACAAGTTATTGTATAGGCAGTCCTTGTGGCAGGATTGTTGTTGTATTCAGTAAACAATTCTCAGATTTGGCACTCTGTTACAAATTCCTTTAAAAAAATAAGGAGAAGAAGTGTGACACAGTGGTTTGAGTCACAAAGTAATGGTGGGAGTTGTAGTGAGCTAAATGATCCCAGAAATAATACTAATTTGCCTTATTGTAATGAATTAGTACTGCAATAGTGCCTATTTAATAAAAATGCAGAAGGACTCTTTACAGTGACTTTAATTGGGCTACATGCACAACAATTAGATTAGATTCCCTACAGTGTGGAAACAGGCCCTTCGGCCCAACAAGTCCACACCAACCCTCCGAAGAGCAACCCACCCAGACCCATTCCCCTACATTTACCCCTGACTAATGCACCTAACACTACAGGCAATTTAGCATGGCCAATTCACCTGGCCTGCACATCTTTGGACTTTGGGAGGAAACTCATGCAGACATGGGGAGAATGTGCAAACTCCACATAGACAGATGGGAATCGAACCCAAGACCCTGGTGCTGTGAGGCAGCAGTGCTAACCACTAAGCCACCATGCCACCACTTTTTAAATAATTTACTCTTAACCCTATGTGATATTACCTTTTGTGTGACATCTTATTAAATACCCTCTGAAGTCCAGAGTTGCGATAGGCTTAGGCTTATCCACTTTGCTTATTACATGATTAGAACGATGGGATGCATTGCTGCAAAATTAGTACACGACTTTAATCCTTCATGGGGAGGTGAACTCCCAACTTTAGCTGTACTGTGATCAAATGGTAGGGTGAGGGAAAAGGGGGATTAGAGGTCAGCTTCCCCAGAGGAATGAGGGTGGAATTAGGATTTTCCCACAGATTTCTAAAGAGGAGAAGAACTTGCGTTTACATACTAAAGGACTTGAACATTATTTCAAAGAACATTTTTTTTTAGTTTCTGTAACATAGAAAACCATCAAAACCTCTCCTCACAGCATTGTAAGGGTATTTAAAAAAAAACCCACACTGAATTAAAGGAGGAGATATGAGGACACATAGTCATACCTTAGGAAGGTCTTATGAGAGAGTTGTAGTATCACAGCCTCTGGGCTAGAAACTCCAGGTTCAAGTCTCACAAAAGTACTTGGTGGCTATGAAAAGTGCAGTTGTAATATTTGTTTCAATGATTGTTAACCTGTAAATCCTTCCATTCATATGTACACCAAACAGCAGGCGGTCAGAGCAGGAAAGTTTCCTGGTCAGTCAGTCTGCAGAGGGCACTGGAGGCAACCACTCCATTACTTTGCCTGCATGCCTCGCCCATTCAGATGGAAGTCCATGGCTTAGCCCTTGGAAATGAGGACAGGAGAAAAGAAAGACTGATTAAAAATTAGGTCACTGCAGTGGGTTTGAAGCAATGTCCGAAAAGTTAGGGTTGGGGGAGGGAAATGACGAGTTCCTCAGGAGGGGGGCAACCAGAATGCATGGTCTACAGGGCAGAGATCAAGCTTAGTTTGGGCAATGGGAAAAACAGTTGTGGACAGCTGGGGTAACTGTTGCACGCATTTTGTTCTCCCCCCGCCAGCAGGTACACAACAAAATTGGAAACATTTACTTTTCACTGCATCTGTGGCTATTCACTTTGTTGTTGGGTTTCTGGTGGCAATTCAATGGATTCCACTTTCATTTTGATGGAGAATACTTATAATGTGGGAACGTAAACAATGTGGGGGCTGGAAGACCTCATTAGACTCAAATCATAGGTTTGAAAGATACCTGCACAATTTCCCACATTGTTGGGTAGATATCAGTGTTGTAACGTACTGGAACAGCTTGGTTGGAGTGCAGCAAGTTTTGGAGCACATCCTCAGTACTACTGCCAGAATGTTGTCAGGACCCATAATCTTTGCACTCTCCATGCCTCCAACTGTTTCTTGAAAATCATGTGAATTGAATCAAATTGGCTGGGGACCACTGGAGGAAGTTGAGATAGATCATCTACTCGGCACCTCTGGCTCAAGATTGCTGCAAATGCTTCAGCCTTCTCTTTTGCACTGATGAGTTGGGCTTTTCCATCATTGATATTTGTGGAACCTCCTCCTCCAGTGATTTGTTAATTGTTGACCACTACTGAGTGTTATTGGCAAGCTCAGCATTTATTGACTGTCCCTAATTGATATTAAGAAAATTGTGGTGAGTTGCCTTCTTGAACCATTGCAGTTCTGACATTAAAGCAATATTTGACTGAACTTGGCATCAAAGAGCCCTAGCATAGCTGAAGTCAATGGAATTGGGAGAAAAATACTACACTGGTTGGAGTCATACTCCTGCTAGTCAATCATCTCAGTCCCTGGATATCACTGCAAGAATCCCTCCAAACCATACCATCCTGACTTAGAACTATGTCTGTTGTCACTGGGTCAAAGTCCCAGAAGCCCCTTCCTAGCAAAGCTGTGAATGTACCTATACCCCAAGGACTGGAGCCGTTCAAGAGAGTGATTTTTCACCAAGCTCTCACAAAGGGCATTATGGTGCAACAATAAATGCTAGTCTAGCCAGTGGCACCCAGTTCCCATGAAAAAATAAAAAGACCACATGATGCAGGTACTCCCACAAAACCTCAAGGGAGAAAGTTCCAAGATTTTGACTCAAGAAACATAAAGGTACAATAATAATTTCCAAATGAGATTGGTCTGGGCGGCACGGTGGCACAGTGGTTAGCACTGCTGCCTCACAGCGCCAGAGACCCAGGTTCAATTCCTGCCTCAGGCGACTGACTGTGTGGAGTTTGCACGTTCTCCCCGTGTCTGCGTGGGTTTCCTCCGGGTGCTCCGGTTTCCTCCCACAGTCCAAAGATGTGCAGGTCAGGTGAATTAGTCATGCTAAATAGCCCGTAATGTTAGGTAAGGGGTAGATGTAGATGTAGATGTAGGGGTATGGGTGGGTTACGCTTTGGCAGGGCGGTGTGGACTTGTTGGGCCGAGGGGCCTGTTTCCAGATTGTAAGTAATCTAATCTAATCTTCAAGGGCAACTGGAGATGCTGCAGTTCCGATGCATTTGCTGCCCTTATCCTTTGATGTGGCAGAGGTTTGGGAGATGCAGTGAAAGAAATTTTGGTAAGTTGTTCTGATGTGTCTTGTAGATAATACACACTGAGGTTACATAGCACCAGTGATAGAAATATGGTGCTAAACAATTCTTCAGGTCCACGGGTTTCCAGAACAGAAAAAGGCAATTTGATCATCATGTCTTTCCTAGAACCAGTCAAGTCAAATCCTATTATCTTTCACTCCATGGCTTGTAGCCTTCTCTGCATCAAGACTTATTTTCTCTTCCTTTAAAAGGCACTTTGATCTCTAAAACAATAGTTTCCTGTGACAAAACTCAAACAACTCTCTGCCTAAAGAAAGTTTGTCCAATCTTTCTTATCACAGTCTTACTGACAATTTTAATTTGTTAGCTTCTCATCACTGTATTCTTAAAAGGAGGAAGTTAAATTTTTCTATTCACCTCATCATAGTTATAAAAATCTCCATTAAATTCCTTCTTAACCTTGTCTGTTCTGATGGAAACAGTCTTGATTTTCAAATCTTTTCTTAGGATAAGCATTTTATTCAAGTGTATATTTTTATGTTATCAGCTTTATTTTTATCAGAACTGTTTAAGTATCCAATAGGACTAATGAACCATATTAAAACCTTCCAGATCCTGCACTATAATACGATCATGTACTGATAAATAAGTACCCAGTGCACAATTTTCATGATTTATAGCACAATCAGTTACATGCTCCATTATACATTCTGATTAAACAGAATGCAGCAAATTACAATTGGAAATAAATTTAAAAATAAATCCAAAGACTAATATTGCCTGTTTTAATGAGCTTTTACCAACTAAACAGCATCTGCCTCTAGGCACTCTTTGCACCCTGTAGCAAGTGATGTTCTTGCACGAAGAAGCTTTTGTTTGCATGATCATATATTGTCTAATGAGTTAAAAATATCAGACCTGTGTAGCGATGTGCGAAAAGTATGTTAAGGAAATATTAGTGAAAGTAACTATGTTTGAAATTGTTTTTCCTCACATTTTTAGCACATGAAATGAAGTGCCATTATGTTAATAAAGGTTTCTCTGTCTCCATCTTTCCTATGGGAGCAGCACTGTCTGCAGGTTGCAAAAGGTGCCTAAAGGCAAAAAAAGTCTCTGTGGCAGCGAGAAAAGCTCATTGTAAGCCTATATCTCCCAAATGAATAGTATTTAACAGAGATTGCTGTTGGCTTAACTGGCTAACTTAATGTTATAAAGACATTATGGAAAGTAAAGTTGTGATCTCCTCATATTAAAACATTGAAGTACAGTACGTGTTTATGCTAAATTGAGTCTTTTCAGGTATTAACCATGGCTGTGATTATTACTTATCTGTGCAAACATTGGGAGAGTGTTTTGTAAGTGAGTTTTGATGTCTTGGAAGATCTACAATTGCCTATAATGGGGGTAACTATGTGATAACATGTTTTCTGTGCAACTATTTGAGTATAACAACTTATTATAAGAGATTTTTATTTTAAGCACATATTTTATGCATAGTGTAGTAGTTTTGTTATCAGATCAAATTTGTAAGTTAATGAAATAACCATGAATACATTAAAATTTGAGATAGGTCACTCAGGAATGATGCTGAAAATGTGTTGCTGGAAAAGCGCAGCAGGTCAGGCAGCATCCAAGGAACAGGAGAATCGACGTTTCGGGCATGAGCGCTTCTTCAGATTCCTGAAGAAGGGCTCATACCAGAAACGTATTTTTTCCTGTTCCTTGGATGCTGCCTGACCTGCTGTGCTTTTCCAGCAACGCATTTTCAGCTCAGATCTCCAGCATCTGCAGTCCTCACTTTCTCCGCTCAGGAATGATGACAGGAAGTATCTCTTCACACAAAACATGGTGGAAATCTATAAAGCAAAGATTGTTGAGGCTGGATCAATTCAAAATTTCAAAATTGAGTTTGGTAGATTTTAGGAAAGAAAAATGGAACTGAGGTACATAAATGGAGTTAAGATACAGATCAGCAATGAACCTAAAGAAATATCAGAAGATCCTGAACTTGAATGGCCTCTTCCTGTTCCTATTTTCAATCATTGGTAGCAGATCCGTAAGGTGATCCTATACTCTGGAACTGTCTTCCTAAGCAATTCAATCTTGTTGCTTTGACCCTTATATTTGAAAGGTTACAAACATGTAAACATACATTTGAATATACAAATTAGGAGCAGGAGTAGGCCACTGATCCTTTCCAGCTGAAAATGTGTTGCTGGAAAAGCGCAGCAGGTCAGGCAGCATCCAAGGAACAGGAGAATCGACGTTTCGGGCATAAGCCCTTCTTCAGGAATGAGGAAAGTGTGTCCAGCAGGCTAAGATAAAAGGTAAGGAGGAGGGACTTGGGGGAGGGGCTTTGGAAATGTGATAGATGGAAGGAGGTCCAAACGGACCCCACCACCAGGGATATATTTCCCTCCCCTCCCCTATCAGCGTTCCGAAAAGACCACTCCCTCCGTGACTCCCTTGTCAGGTCCACACCCCCTACCAACCCAACCTCCACTCCTGGCACCTTCCTCTGCAACCACAAGAAATGCAAAACTTGCGCCCACACCTTCCCCCTTACTCCCCTCCAAGGCCCCAAGGGATACTTCCATATCCGCCACAAATTCACCTGCACCTCCATACACATCATTTACTGCATCCGCTGCACCCAATGTGGCCTCCTCTATATTGGGGAGACAGGCCACCTACTTGCGGAACGTTTCAGAGAACACCTCTGGGACACCCGGACCAACCAACCCAACCACCCCGTGGCTCAACACTTCAACTCCCCCTCCCACTCCACCAAGGACATGCAGGTCTTTGGACTCCTCCATCGCCAGACCATGGCAACACGACGGTTGGAGGAAGAGCGCCTCATCTTCCGCCTGGGAACCCTCCAACCACAAGGGATGAACTCAGATTTCTCCAGTTTCCTCATTTCCCCTCCCCCCACCTTGTCTCAGTCAAATCCCTCGAACTCAGCACCGCCTTCCTAACCCGCAATCTTCTTCCTGACCTCTCCACCTCCACCCCACTCCGGCCTATCACCCTCACCTTGACCTCCTTCCACCTATCGCATTCTCAATGCCCCTCCCCCAAGTCCCTCCTCCCTACCTTTTATCTTAGCCTGCTGGACACACTTTCCTCATTCCTGAAGAAGGGCTGATGCCCGAAACGTCGATTCTCCTGCTCCTTGGATGCTGCCTGACCTGCTACGTTTTTTCAGTAACACATTTTCAGCTCTGATCTCCAGCATCTGCAGTCCTCACTTTCTCCTCGAAGATTTTTTCACTCATCCTTTCCAGCCTGCTCCATAATTCAATAATATCATGGCTGATATGTTCACTTCACATCTCATGTGCCCTCACTAAACTTTCACCACCTTGCATATCAAGAATCTATCTGTCTTTGCCTTAAAAATATTCAAAAGCTCTGCTTACATTGCCTTTTGTGGAAGAGAATTCCAAAGACTCTCAACCCTCTGAGAGAGAAAAAATGACACCTCGTCTCTGTTTTAATTTAGTGACCCCTTATTTTTAAGCAGTGATCCCTAGTTCTGGATCATCTCACAAGAGGAAACATCCTTCCTACATCCAGCCTGGCAAGCCTCCTAAGGATCTTGTGTGCTTCAATCATAGAGTCATGGAGTCATAGAGATCCACAGCATGGAAACAGGCCCTTTGGCCTAATTTGCCAATGCTGCCCAGTTTTCACAACTAACCTTGTCATCTCTTGCTCTTCTAACTTTAGCAGATACAAGCTGAGCCTGTCCAACCTTTCCTTGTAAGACAATCTGTCCATTCTATGTATTAGCCTGGTAAACCTGTGAACTTCCAGCCCATTTATATCCTTCCATAGATAAGGAGACCAAATCTGTACCCATTACTCTGAATGTGGTCTCATCAATGACCTATATAATTGAAGCATAGATCCCAAATTTTGTCTCCACATTCCCTCACAGTAAACAATAACAATCTACAGTATTAGCTTTCCTAATTACCTGCTGTACCTACATACTTACCTTTTGCAATTCATGCACTACGACATCACGATTACTCTGCAGATCTCCATTCAGGTTCCTCAAATCCTGACTTCAAGCCTAACTATTCCACTAAGATATTAAGGATGTTACATAAATACAAGCTTTTGCTGTTGTTTTGAAAAAAATGCCCACTTGGGGAAAGCACTGAAGGACTGTTAGGACCCCATTAGGACTCAATGCCTTGTGGACAGGGAAAGAAATTGAAACAAAACAACACAGGTTGTTTTTGTTTCATTTTAATTTTCCAAATGGACAGTTGCAAATATAACCTGTTATTGTCATTTCCATAGCTTGTGCTTTGGGCCATACTGCTCTAGTGGTCCCATGACATCAAGGCTAAGCTGAAAGCAATGAATATGCTTGGTCATGGCACTCCTGAGTATTCACAATTGCTATCATAAACTGTCAGAAACATTTTCTTGGATACTTGTATGAAGATTTCCTTTGCGCACTGTGCAGCAAAATCATAAGCAGGTTCTTTATAAAAGCATTTATGATTTGATACACATATTGCAGAGAGCACAATCTTCCACAATAGTCTTTTTTTTTGGCACAGATTTTGGCAAGCTTAGGTTCCTCATGAAACCAAAACAGAAGTTGTTAGAAAAGCTCAGCAGGTCTGGCAGCATCTGTGAAGAGAAATCAGAGTTAATGTTTCAGGTCTGATGACCCCTCCTCAGATTGGTTCCGAGGAAGGGTCACCAGACCTGAAATGTTAACTCTGATTTCTCTTCACAGATGTTGCCAGACCTGCTGAGCTTTTCCAACAACTTCTATTTTTGTTTCTGATTTACAGCATTTGCAGTTCTTTTGGTTTTTATTTAGGTTCCACATGGATTGGTTGGATTGTTGAATGAAATTGACATTCCTTTTTTAAATAGCATTGTTGTGATATATTTTATGTTGACTATATTAACAAGACATTATTTTATTAAATCAACCACGAGATACAGCAGAATCTTGAACCACTTACGAGGAAGTGTAGGTGAGGTGATTTTTCCAAATGATGTTTATTTTTGTATTTTTTTCTCTGAGATGGGCAGCAGACTTGGCTGAAAGGACCCACCTACCCATTACACCGACTGGGTCCTCCTGCAGCCACAAGTCTCTTCATTGGATGTCAACCTGTTATACAGAGCATTCAACCATGAAACTCAGAGCCAGTGTCAGAAATATTGCCATGGAACCAATTGTCACGTTATCCCTAGGTAAGTGCATCACATCCAACAAATATCTATTCCCTCAACCATGATGTTCAGGAGCAGCAATGTGTGGTATCGACAAGATGTATTGCAAAAATTCATCAATACCATTGTGAAGAGTTCTGAAGAACAGTCACTGGATTTGAAATGTTTTCTCTCTACAAATGCTGGCAGATCTGCTGAGGTTCTCCTGTAATTTCTGTTATCAATACTTACAAGTTGCCTCCAAACCATTCATCATCCAAATTTGGAAATGCATTTCCGTTCCTTAAGCTACACTGGATCAAAGTCCTGGAAATCCCTCCCTGACAGTATTGTGGATGTAGCTACACCATTGAACTGCAACACTTCAAGAAGGCAGCTCACTACACCTTCTACAGAGCACCTACGGATGCTGGCCTGGTCAGTGATGTTTACATCCCACAAACAGATTTTAAAGAGCACTCTGTTGGATAGAGTGGATAAAGTACCCTTCCTCCCTCTTACTCGCTCTATCACCCTCCATCCCTTCCTTTCACTCTCCCTCCCTCCCCCTCACTCTCCCACCAACACCTTTCCCCGAGTATTTATTGATCATATTATAGGTTTCAAATAATTGCTTAGTAGTACAGAACTTAAACATTGCTAAAGAAGAAAGGCATGAAGTTGAAGCTCATCAGGATTGAAATGCAAGAAATTTAACTTTAGGAAAGAAACAATCTTTCTAAAAGGTGATTTCCCTGTATTTGAATGCTGATCAGTGTAAGACCAATATCATTGGCTTCACTTCTCTTTTTAGCAATCATCATAGGTTCCATTTGCCAGAACTGTCTGAACTGGGATGTACGTTTTGGCCAGGAGTGTTCACATGTCTGAGCAGTCTGATTCAAGACCTGCAAAACTTTGAGCACATGGAGCTGGAAATCCCACAAGGTAGTTGGATCCGGAATGCAGGACTTGCTTCCTATTCTTTCATTCTCTGCCTCATCATTAAGATGTTGTGACTCAAAGCCTTACACAACTTCATGGAGAATTTGCCAGTGTTTGAACAATGGGTAACCATATAACATAGACTGTTATTGCCTGCTGGCACTGTGCAGACACATCGTAAGAGATATTTTTATTTAGATTATTTTTTCTATTTTATACCGAATACTTAAGTATCTATACCTTGGTGTGGATGTAGGTTTGCTCGCTGAGCTGGAAGATTTGTTTTCAGACGTTTCATCACCATACTAGGTAACATCTTCAGTGACCCTGTGGACAAAGCACTGCTGGTGTTTCCTGCTTTGTATTTATATGTTTGGGTTTCCTTGGATTGGCGATATCATTTACTGTGGTGATGTCATTTCCTGTTCTTTTTCTCAGGGGGTGGCAGATAGGATCCAAGTCAATACGTTTATTGATAGAGTTATTCTAGAATGCCATGCTTCTAGGTATTCTCATGCATGCAGCAAGCAAACCTACATCCAGAACCTCAACCTGAACTACAAATCTTCTCAAACCTCACTAATACCTTGGCATCTTGTACCTAAAATGGTGCCATAAATAGTGACTTGTAAACTCCTCACTGTACTCATTCGAGTACGTGACAATAAAGCTAATTTAATTCATTTAATTCAATTCAATCACCTATTGAATGAATTGAAGTCCCTGTTGTATATTTGAGAGATATGACAGCTCCCATGGCTTTATTTGAGAAAGATTTGCCATCAGCCTGGTTTACATTTGCACTTCATTCAGCGCTATAATAAAGAAATCATGTGGTGATCATTTACTGTTGCTACAGGACATTGGTATGACCCAATTGATTTTACCATTTTGTGATTGTCTCTGCAAGTTAAAGACTGTCTCTGGCTTATTGGGCCTTGAAACATTGTGACAATGTCATTGATGACATATCAAAAGCACTTAGGCACGACCTCAAATTGTGAAAGATGCTAACGAAACATGATTCTGAATGTCTTTATAGAACTATATGTTATTTTTAGACATATTCATGATTTAATGTTTTTATTCACTTTTACTGCTCGTCCCTAGTTGCCCTTGAGATGGTGATAGTGTGCTGCCTTCTTGATCTGCTGCAGTCCTTGTGATGTAGGTTGACCTACAATGTTGTCAGGGAGGGAATTCCAGGATTTTGACCCAAGAAGACTGAAAGAATGACAATATATTTCCAAGTCTGGGTGGTGAGTGGTTGAAAGGTGAATTTGAGGTGGTGGTGTTTCCATGTATCTGCTGGCTTTGTGCTTCTAGATGGAATTGGCCTTGAGTTTGGAAGCTACTGTCTAAGGATCTTTGGTGAATTTCTGCAGTGAATTCCTGTGCACAATGTTTGAGATTTTTAGACGCAATGGATTTACAGCTCACATCAAAACGTGTTGGCCAAGGAAGGCAAATATCTGCTAATCTTTCCGGTACACGCCAATGGCCAGCATTAAGAATGGGAGAGATTCCTGGCCAACCAATGTGATGGAAAGTTGGAGTCTCTACCATCACTGTCCATTGCTTCAGGCTACAACATGCAAGTAAAAGTACATATTGCTACAGCAACTCAGACTCCCTGAGTGAACTGTGACATTCTACCACCATCCAGCATTTAGATTTCAGTTGGTGATTTATGCATTGTTTAACCTAGTATGAGCAGCGTTTAACTTCCAGTTCAGTGACTTATTCAAAATACAACTGAGTGTGTAGAACATTTAGATTCTAGCCTAGTCATTTACATCCAGATTAACCCCAGTGTGTGTAGCAGTCAGTTTAAGCCAGTCAATGTCATGCCCAGTTTAACCCATTTATGTGGCATTCATCACTCCCCCAGTTTAACCCCAGTGTATTCAGTGTTTAGTTTAGTTCCATTCATGCAGTATTTACCTTGCTTTCAGTGTACCCCAGTCCTCATGCACTCCTATAGCCCCCTCACCTCAGATCTCCATTCCTTCCTGAAACCATCTTCTCAGCAACCCGCCCCAGGTCCCTGATTGTAGCCCTCACTCCTTCTATCCTGCCCCTATCATCAGTCCTCCTAATCTAGCCTGCTCCATGGTCCCCCAGTCCCCTCGCTCCGTCTCTACCATCACCCTCTCCCTACTCCTTCTCTCTACCTTTGCAGCCCCCAACACTCATTCCCACTCTGCCTCTCACCCCCTCCACTTCTATCTCACTCCTTTCCTCCCCCATTGCTTCTCCCACTCCCCATCCCTCTCACATCTCTCCATCCCTCTCACATCTCTCCATCCCTCTCTCTCTCCCCCCTTACCCTCCCCTCTCTTCCTTTCCCTCTCCCTCCCTCTCCCCCTCCCCATCACCCTCTCTCACTCTCTCTCCTTCCTCCATCCCACACTTTCTCTCCCTTTCCCCTCTGTCACCCTCACACACTCTCTCTCTCCGCCTCCTCCCCCACCCTAACCCCCTCCTTCCCTCGCCCCCTCTCCCACTCTCTTCCCTCTCCTTCCCTCACCCCCTCTCCCACCATCACCCTCCCTCACCCCCCTCTCCCACTCTCTCCCCTCCTTGCCCCCCTTCCAACCTCACACTCTCCCCCCTCGCCCCCCTCTCCCACCCTCACAGTCTCCCTCCCTCGCCCCACTCTCTCACCCTCACAGTCTCTCTCCCTCGCCCCCTCTCCCACCCTCACACTCTCCCTCCCTTGCCTCCTCTCCCACCCTCACACTCTCCCTCTCTCACCCCCTCTGCCACCCACACACTCTCCATCCCTCGCCCCCTCTCCCACCCACACACTCTCCCTCCATCACACTCTCTCTCTCCTGCCATCACTCCCTTTCACACTCTCTCCCTCTCCCTCTCTCCATATCCTCTTTCCCATGCCATCTCTTTCCATCTGCTCCCACCACTCTCCCTTCCCCGCCCTTCTCTCTCACCCTCCTACCTCTTTCCCTCTGCTCCACCACCCTCTCTCCTCCCAACCCACTCCTTCTTTCCCTCCATCCCTCTCAATTCAACCTCCTTCCCCCAACCCCACCTCACTCTTATTCCCCACCTCATTCCACCCCTCCTACCTCTCCCAACCTCCCCTATCCCACCTGTCTCCTTCCCCCTCCCAGATCTGCCCCTCTCCATCTCTCCTTTCCCCCATCTCTCTCCCCCACCTCTCTTCCTCCCCCATCACTCCCCTGCCTCTCTTCCTCCCCCATCACTCCCCCGCCTCTCTCCCTCCCCCATTTCTCTCCCTCCCCATCTCTCTCCCTCCCCCATTTCTCTCCCCCACCTCTCTTCCTCCCCCATCACTCCCCCCCTCTCTTCCTCCCCCATCACTCCCCCGCCTCTCTCCCTCCCCCATTTCTCTCCCCCACCTCTCTCCCTCCCCATTTCTCTCCCCATCTCTCTCCCTCCCCCATTTCTCTCCCCCATCTCTCTCCCTCCCCATTTCTCTCCCCACATCTCTCTCCCTTCTCTGTCTCTCCCCCACCTCTCCCTCCCCATCTCTCTTCCCCCAACTCTCTCCCTCCCCCTCCTTTCTCCCCCCCACCTCTCTCCATCCCCATCTCTCCCTCTCGCCTCTCTCCCTCCCCAATCTCCTCCACACCTCTCCCCCCCCGTCTCTCTCCCCACCTTTCTCCCTCCCCAACTTCACCCCCACCTCTCTCCCTCCCCAACTTTCCCCCCCACCTCTCTCCCTCCCCAACTTTCCCCCCCACCTCTCTCCCTCCCCATCACTCTTCCCCTATCTCTCTCCGCCCACACCTCTCTCCCCATCGCTCTTCCCCCATCTCCCTCCGGCCCCACCTCTCTCTCCTCCCCTCACTCTCCCTCCCTGCCTCTCTTTCTTCCACTTAACCTCTCCCTCCACCCTCCCCCAACCTCTTTCCCTTCCCCTCCCCTCCCCCTCCCCCTCCCCACCTCTTTGCCTTCCCTTCCCCTCCCCTCCCAACCTCTTCCCTTCCCCTCCCCCTCCCAACCTCTTTCCCTCCCCTCCCCCTCCCCCTCCCAACCTCTTTCCTTTCCCCTCCTCCTCTCAACCTCTTTCCCTTCCCCTCCCCCTCCCAACCTCTTTCCCTTCCCCTCCCCCACCCAACCTCTTTCACTTCCCCTCCCCCTCCCACTCCCAACCTCTTTCCCTTCCCCTCCCAACCTCTTTCCCTCCCCTCCCCCTCTCCCTCTCCTCCTCTCTCTCCCCCTCCCAACTTCTTTCCCTCCCCCTCCCCCTCTCCCTCCCAACCTCTTTCCCTTCCCTCCTCCTCCCCCTCCCCACCTCTTTCTCTCCCCCTCCCCACCTCTTTCCCTCACCTCCCCACCTCTTTCCCCCCCCTCCCACCTCTTTCCCCCCGCCACCTCTTCCCCCCCCTCCCCACCTCTTTCCCCCCGCCACCTCTTCCCCCCCCCCCACCTCTTTCCCCCCGCCTCCCACCTCTTTCCCCCCCCTCCCCACCACTTTCACCCCTCCCCCTTCCCGCCTCTTTCCCTCCCCCTCCCCGTTCCCCCTCCTTCCCTCCCCCTTCCCCCTCCTTCCCTCCCCTTCCCGTCCCCCTCCCCCTCCCCCTCCCAACCTCTTTCCCTCCCCCTCCCCCTCCCAACCTCTTTCCCTCCCCCTCCCCCTCCCCCCTCTCCCTCCCCCTCCCAACTTCTTTCCCTCCCCCTCCCCCCTCTCCCTCCCCCTCCCCCTCCCAACCTCTTTCCTTCCCTCTTCCTCCCCCTCCCCACCTCTTTCCCCCTCCCTCCCACCTCGCCCTCCCCCTCCCCGCCTCTTTCCCCCCGCCTCTTCCCCCCCCCTCCTCACCTCTTTCCCCCCCCTCCTCACCTCTTTCCCCCTCCCCCTTCCCCTTCCCGCCTCTTTCCCTCCCCTTCCCACTCCCCCTCCCCCCTCCCCACCTTCCTCCCTCCCCACCTTCCCCCCCTCCCACCTTCCCCCCCCCCACCCTCCCTCCCCCCCTCCCCCCCCCACCCTCCCTCCCCCCCACCCCCCCACCCTCCCTCCCCCCCACCACCCTCCCTCCCTCCCACCACCCTCCCTCCCTCCCACCACCCTCCCTCCCTCCCACCACCCTCCCGCCTCTCCCCTTTCCCCCCCTTCCCCCCTCCCTCCCCCCTCTCCCCCCCTTCCCCCCTCCCTCCCCCCTCCCCCCTCTCCCCCCCCCTCCCCCCCTCCCCCCTCCCCCCTCTTCCCCTCCCCCCCTCCCCCCCCTCTCCCCCCCCCCCCCCCCCTCCCCCCCCCCCCTCTCCCCCCCTTCCCCCTCTCCCCCCCCCCCTCCCCCCCTCCCTCCCTCCTCCCCCCTCCCCCTCCCCCCCCCCCCCCCCCCCCTCCCCCCCCCCCCCCCCTCCCCCCCCCCTCCCCACCCCCCCCCCCCCCTCCCCCCCCCCCCCCCCACCCCCCTCCCCCCCCCCCCCCCCCCCCCCCCCCCCTCCCCCCCCCTCCTCCCCCCTCCTCCCTCCCTCCCTCCCCCTCTCCCTCCCCCCCTCCCCTCCCCCCCCCCTCCCCCCTCTCCCTCCCCCTCTCTCCCTCCCTCCTCCCCCCTCTCCCTCCCCTCCCTCCCCCCTCTCCCTCCCCCCTCTCTCCCTCCCTCCTCCCCCCTCTCCCTCCCTCCTCCCCCCCCCTCTCCCCCTCCCCTCCCTCCCCCCCCCCTCCTCCCCCCTCTCCCCCCCCCATCCCCTCCCCCCCCCATCCCCTCCCCATCCCCTCCCCCCCCCATCCCCTCCCCATCCCCTCCCCCCTCCCCACCTTCACCTCCCCCGCCCCCGCCCACTTCCTCTCCCTCCCTCCTTCCTTCCCCTCTCTTATGGAAGCAAAGCAAGGGAGCAGAAAGGAAGGACAACGTGAGAGAGGGTGAGAGAGAGAGAGAGAGAGAGAGAGAGAGGGAGGGAGAGA